>NC_069504.1:1058590295-1058789429 GCF_027579735.1 Bombina bombina | reverse complement strand
ACTGAACACATGGGTGATCCAATGACAATCGGTATATATATATATATATATATATATGCAGCCACCAATCAGCAGCTAGAACCTAGGTTCTTTGCTGCTCCTGAGCTTTCCTAGATAAATCTTTCAGCAAAGGATAACAAGAGAAGGAAGCAAATTAAATAATAGAAGTAAATTGGAAAGTTCTTTAAACTTGTATGTTCAGTCTAAACCGTGAATGTCTAATTATGACTTTACTGTCTCTTTAAGAATACAGCCCAATATACGGACCCTAACCTACAAGGCACTCAATAACCTCACAACTATATTTCCTCACTTAAGTCCAAATACTCCCAGAACCTTTGTCTTCAATCAACTTCTAACCTATGCTATTATTACCACTTCTCCCTCTGTCCTTCAAGACCTGTCCTGTGCTGATCTTACTCACTACCCCCTCCCTTCATCCAAAATAACTATTAAACTACCCGGTTTCATTGCTGTAACTACAAACTACCGCACACTGTATGGCTCCTCACCATTCAACCTGCACACTAACTAAAGTAGGATCCTCCTCCTCCTGAATTCATTTGCTTTGCTTAGTCTATTTTATATATCTTTATTATTTCATCAGGAAACATTTATTGTCCCTGGATATCCCTCCTGTGCCCAGTGCTAGGGAACTGGTGGCACTTTACAAATGAACAAGAAGAAGAAATGAAATACAAAACACGGTATAGTCTTATACATGATATTCTATGTAATAAAATGAAGGCTATCTACCAGGTGGCACACATCCTGGTCAAGACAACTATTTATATGGTCACAAAGCCAGTATGGAGTATTGCTCTTTCTGTAGCAAACAATATTTAAAGGGACAGTCTATTTGAATTGTTTTATTGTTTAAAAAGATAGATAACCCTTTATTACCCATTCCCCAGTTTTGCATAACCAACACTTCTATTAATACACGTTTTACCTCTGTGATTACCTTCTATTTAAGCCTCTGCAGACTTTCCCTTTATTTTCGTTGTTTTGACAGACATGCATAATAGCCAATCAGTGTTGACCCAAATACCTCCACGGGAGTGAGCACAATGTATGTATAAGAGCTTTTGTGTGTGTTTTACCAAACATACTTTTTGTTTCATGACTGTGGAGGTTTGTCCCTGTCCACCAATTAACTTTTGCTTTAAACGTAGTTTCCCTGTGTCGGCTCAAATCTCCTGCCCCAGCACAGCCAATCCTCACAGCTGTCTGTAGAGTCTCACTGAGATCCATGTAAAATTCAGCACCACTATTTCCTTCATAGAATACTGGAAGAGTTTATATAGTGATGTGTGTGTTTTACAGATCTTAAATATTTTTTAAATACAACAGTATTTGTTTTTTTTAAATTAAAAAAACATGTTCCTCCACATAATGAAACCAGTTTCTGTTGTAAAGCATTTGGATGTCTGTCCTTGTCTACTAACAGAGCTGTGGAGGTGTCCTTTTCAGCCCAGTCAGCAATTGGTCCTCGAGGACAAATTATTTTTAACATGTTCAATTGTTGCTCTTTAATGTGCAGGATTTTTACATTTTAAATGTCCCCTTAAAAAGAGTGATTTTAGGTTAAATTAAGAATGACATCTAAAAAAAATGTAAAAAAAATGATTTTCAGTTGTCAGATGGAAAAGCAAATCCTTGTTCTGCTACGTGCCCATGAACAAATTAACCCTTTAATATCAAATCTCATTCAGCTGCATAATCCCTCTTCAAAAATGCATTGACCTAATAAGCGAGTGGCAAACAAGTCATGAGATTACGTACACCAATAAGCGGTAAACGCTACACTACAGATTTAGGACTTAAAAGGCTTCCCTTGATATAGATGCAGCCCAGCATGAAAGCAATACATGCTAAAGCCATACAGAAAGATACACAATGCAGTCAAGGTTAACGTTTTCACTTTTACTCGCTGCCATCCAGACTAGAACTGCAGACTGGAGACAGTTTAAACTTTTAATTTAAGCTAGAGTATCGCTCCGTAAGTAACAGGAGAGACACAAATAATTATATTTGATACAGAACAGTGAGGAGGGGACCCTGCAATTACCTAACATCTGTACTGGAGAATGCACATAAAATGCACTGCCTAATCCATCAGAAAATTACTGTCTGATCTCTGTGGGTTTAAAAACACAGCTTTACCTTCCGTGCAGGAAAAGCTTGATAGAAAATGTTCCTCTAATCCTGGACATGTTAGAAAAGCGGTCAGTCCTTACTTAGCTTGAACCCAAAGTGTGTTATAAAGGGAGTGTTTGCTCTGCTCATGTGAATACAATTAATTCCTACAAAGGGTTAAACACATAGGTAAATTCACACTAGGGATATGCAAGCCATTAGGCTTCTGGACAGGACATGAACCTGCTTCTTATTGACTGCTCTGGAGCTGCAATGCTTGCAGCACCAAAGAAGAACTTTAGCTATGTGTTTAACTCTGTTGTAGTCACCATTACAAAACTTGCATGCGCTAAAGAAATTAAAGAATGTCATTTTTTGTATTGAAAAGTCCCTTAAAAAAACAGAATTTATGTTTACCTGATAAATTACTTTCTCCAACGGTGTGTCCGGTCCACGGCGTCATCCTTACTTGTGGGATATTCTCTTCCCCAACAGGAAATGGCAAAGAGCCCAGCAAAGCTGGTCACATGATCCCTCCTAGGCTCCGCCTTCCCCAGTCATTCGACCGACGTAAAGGAGGAATATTTGCATAGGAGAAATCATATGATACCGTGGTGACTGTAGTTAAAGAAAATAAATCATCAGACCTGATTAAAAAACCAGGGCGGGCCGTGGACCGGACACACCGTTGGAGAAAGTAATTTATCAGGTAAACATAAATTCTGTTTTCTCCAACATAGGTGTGTCCGGTCCACGGCGTCATCCTTACTTGTGGGAACCAATACCAAAGCTTTAGGACACGGATGATGGGAGGGAGCAAATCAGGTCACCTAGATGGAAGGCACCACGGTTTGCAAAACCTTTCTCCCAAAAATAGCCTCAGAAGAAGCAAAAGTATCAAATTTGTAAAATTTGGTAAAAGTGTGCAGTGAAGACCAAGTCGCTGCCTTACATATCTGATCAACAGAAGCCTCGTTCTTAAAGGCCCATGTGGAGGCCACGGCCCTAGTGGAATGAGCTGCGATTCTCTCAGGAGGCTGCCGTCCGGCAGTCTCATAAGCCAATCTGATGATGCTTTTAAGCCAAAAAGATAGAGAGGTAGAAGTTGCTTTTTGACCTCTCCTTTTACCAGAATAAACAACAAACAAGGAAGATGTTTGTCTGAAATCCTTTGTAGCATCTAAATAGAATTTTAGAGCACGGACAACGTCCAAATTGTGTAACAAACGTTCCTTCTATGAAACTGGATTCGGACACAAAGAAGGTACAACTATCTCCTGGTTAATATTTTTGTTGGAAACAACCTTCGGAAGAAAACCAGGCTCAGTACGTAAAAACCACCTTATCTGCATGGACCAGATAGGGCAGAGAACACTGCAGAGCAGATAACTCAGAAACTCTTCTAGCGGAAGAAATTGCAACCTAAAACAAAACTTTCCAAGATAATAACTTAATATCTACGGAATGTAAGGGTTCAAACTGAACCCCTTGAAAAACTGAAAGAACTAGATTAAGACTCCAGGGAAGAGTCAAAGGTCTGTAAACAGGCTTGATTCTAACCAGAGCCTGAACAAACGCTTAAACGTCTGGCACAGCTGCCAGCCTTTTGTGAAGTAAAACAGATAAAGCAGAGATCTGTCCCTTCAGAGAACTCGCAGAAAATCCTTTCTACAAACCTTCTTGTAGAAAGGAAAGAATCTTAGGAATTTTTATCTTGTTCCATGGGAATCCTTTAGATTCACACCAACAGATATATTTTTTCCATATATTATGGTAAATTTTTCTAGTTACAGGCTTTCTAGCCTGAATAAGAGTATCTATTACAGAATCTGAAAACCCACGCTTTGATAAAATCAAGCGTTCAAACTCCAAGCAGTCAGTTGGAGGAAAACCAGATTCGGATGTTCGAATGGACCCTGAATAAGAAGGTCCTGTCTCAAAGGTAGCTTCCATGGTGGAGCCGATGACACATTCACCAGGTCTGCATACCAAGTCCTGCGTGGCCACACAGGAACTATCAAGGTCACCGAAGCCCTCTCCAGATTGATCCTGGCTACCAGCCTGGGAATGAGAGGAAACGGTGGGAATACATAAGCTAGGTTGAAGATCCAAGGTGCTACTATTGTATCCAATAGAGTCGCCTTGGGATCCCTGGATTTGGACCCGTAACAAGGGACCATGAAGTTCTGACGAGAGGCCATCAGAACCATGTCTGGAATGCCCCATAATTGAGTTATTTGGGCAAAGATTTCCAGATGGAGTTCCCACTCCCCCGGATGCTCCTCCATCGCCAGGGAACTCCTTGTTACCCCCTGATGGTTGATATATGTAACAGTCGTCATGATGTCTGATTGAAACCTTATGAATTTGGCCTTTGCTAGTCGAGGCCAAGCCTTGAGAGCATTGAATATCGCTCTCAGTTCCATTATGTTTATCGGGAGAAGAGAGTCTTCCCGAAACCATAGACCCTGAGTTTTCAGGGGTTCCCAGACCGCGCCCCAGCCCACCAGACTGGCGTCGGTCGTGACAATGACCTATTCTGGTCTGCGGAAGCTCATTCCCTGTGACAGGTTGTCCAGGGTCAGCCACCAACGGAGTGAATCTCTGGTTATTTGATCTACTTGTATCGTCGGAGACAAGTCTGTATAATCCCCATTCCACTGTCTGAGCATGCACAGGTGCAATGGTCTTAGATGAATTCGTGCAAAAGGAACTGTTAGGTGTCCCCTTCAGGGGGTAAGTGTCAGTGCAGGCCAAAGCCTGGGGCCTAGTGTACCACCTGAGGCATATGTAGATTACCTGATAAGGGCCCCTTAGAATGACTCAGACCACGCAGCATTATGATCGAAAGCCAATTCTGTTTATTGCACAGTGCAAGCCTTTCTTATAGTGAAATACAGGGTTAAGGGGATGACACGTTAGGACCGCGTCATCTTACACAGTTATACAGAGCAATTTACAAGGAAAAACTGGAACATGAGTTTCTCATAACAATATTTACAGAGTCATAACAAACTACCATCTGCAGAGACAACCGAGTGTCTAAAGCCTCTTGTTTACA
The DNA here is from genome assembly GCF_027579735.1 of Bombina bombina. Classification (NCBI taxonomy): domain Eukaryota; kingdom Metazoa; phylum Chordata; class Amphibia; order Anura; family Bombinatoridae; genus Bombina; species Bombina bombina. The sequence goes on along the minus strand of NC_069504.1, from coordinate 1,058,784,229 downwards.
TTATCTTATTCTATCTTACTTCTAGGCATTAGGCCAGGGTACATTGGCAAGGCCGAATAGCTAAAGAAACTCATAACATGCATATAATTCTCACTGCATAATACCCCAGTATAATAAAGTCTATTCATTACAAAATGGCTGCGAGGAACAAGATGGCTGCGAAGAACAAGATGGCTGCCATCAGGTTCATATTACCCCTAACATACCATCCTTTTATTCTAACAGAATAACATAAAAATAGACAGGCATAGAAAATTAGTAAAGCCTTATATTATGGTAACAGAACTCTATAAGAATACTAAAGAGAAAAATATTTGCATGTCGTGATATACTTTTATAGGCTAATTGTCACTGCATATAGGTACAGTCCCTCCAATACCTTCCATCTATCCTCCAGCCTTCCCAAAACTACCGGTCTACCAGTACAGAAACCCAACCAGCCCCCCATCTACCCCCAAACAACGCTGCATCTTCTATCTCTCCACCTGCATTGCTAGCACCCCCCAATATGTCCAACAGTTCCTTTTCCACAGTAAAGCATGACATAGCAACAGCACAACTGTCTCTAGGTGGCCTCTGAATACTTTAAGAACAGTCTTTGTCCATTTGAGAGCGCTGCACCTTGACACTTTGCTATAATACAGTTCTCCAACAGTTCATTTGCAGTAGGGGTGCTTATCCACGGTTCTTCCGCAGGGAGATACTGGAAATCTGATGGTTTGTTCATGGGGTAGACAAGGCAACCAGTGGATACCCATGGCAAGCAGACACTCGAGTCACAGGGAGTCTAGGAAGCAAACAGAAACAGTACAGGATGAGTACACACCGCAATACAATCACAATTATGTCCAAATAAAACGTCACTTTCATCCTATGTCATTTAAAATCAAACAAAACATTGTTGATATATAATACAAACTAAATACATTGACATTTCTCAGAGAATAATTTACAACTTCTCTATACACTTTTAAATGATACTTCATGAATACTACGCAAGTGAAAACCTGTCAGACTTCCTCAAGGGCCTGAATGTTTATGCTAAAACTTATGCTAAGGCCTGCCCTGTTGTAAGAAAAAAAAAAAAAAAAAAAAAAGAAAAAACATAATTTATGTAAGAACTTACCTGATAAATTCATTTCTTTCATATTAACAAGAGTCCATGAGCTAGTGACGTATGGGATATACATTCCTACCAGGAGGGGCAAAGTTTCCCAAACCTTAAAATGCCTATAAATACACCCCTCACCACACCCACAAATCAGTTTAACGAATAGCCAAGAAGTGGGGTGATAAGAAAAAGTGCGAAGCATATAAAATAAGGAATTGGAATAATTGTGCTTTATACAAAAAAATCATAACCACCACAAAAAAGGGTGGGCCTCATGGACTCTTGTTAATATGAAAGAAATGAATTTATCAGGTAAGTTCTTACATAAATTATGTTTTCTTTCATGTAATTAACAAGAGTCCATGAGCTAGTGACGTATGGGATAATGACTACCCAAGATGTGGATCTTTCCACACAAGAGTCACTAGAGAGGGAGGGATAAAATAAAGACAGCCAATTCCTGCTGAAAATAATCCACACCCAAAATAAAGTTTAACAAAAAACATAAGCAGAAGATTCAAACTGAAACCGCTGCCTGAAGAACTTTTCTACCAAAAACTGCTTCAGAAGAAGAAAATACATCAAAATGGTAGAATTTAGTAAAAGTATGCAAAGAAGACCAAGTTGCTGCTTTGCAGATCTGGTCAACCGAAGCTTCATTCCTAAACGCCCAGGAAGTAGATACTGACCTAGTAGAATGAGCTGTAATTCTTTGAGGCGGAGTTTTACCCGACTCAACATAGGCAAGATGAATTAAAGATTTCAACCAAGATGCCAAAGAAATGGCAGAAGCTTTCTGGCCTTTCCTAGAACCGGAAAAGATAACAAATAGACTAGAAGTCTTACGGAAAGATTTCGTAGCTTCAACATAATATTTCAAAGCTCTAACAACATCCAAAGAATGCAATGATTTCTCCTTAGAATTCTTAGGATTAGGACATAATGAAGGAACCACAATTTCTCTACTAATGTTGTTGGAATTCACAACTTTAGGTAAAAATTCAAAAGAAGTTCGCAACACCGCCTTATCCTGATGAAAAATCAGAAAAGGAGACTCACATGAAAGAGCAGATAATTCAGAAACTCTTCTAGCAGAAGAGATAGCCAAAAGGAACAAAACTTTCCAAGAAAGTAATTTAATGTCCAATGAATGCATAGGTTCAAACGGAGGAGCTTGAAGAGCTCCCAGAACCAAATTCAAACTCCAAGGAGGAGAAATTGACTTAATGACAGGTTTTATACGAACCAAAGCTTGTACAAAACAAAGAATATCAGGAAGAATAGCAATCTTTCTGTGAAAAAGAACAGAAAGAGCAGAGATTTGTCCTTTCAAAGATCTTGCGGACAAACCCTTATCCAAACCATCCTGAAGAAATTGTAAAATTCTCGGTATTCTAAAAGAATGCCAAGAAAAATGATGAGAAAGACACCAAGAAATATAAGTCTTCCAGACTCTATAATATATCTCTCGAGATACAGATTTACGAGCCTGTAACATAGTATTAATCACGGAATCAGAGAAACCTCTATGACCAAGAATCAAGCGTTCAATCTCCATACCTTTAAATTTAAGGATTTCAGATCCGGATGGAAAAAAGGACCTTGTGACAGAAGGTCTGGTCTTAACGGAAGAGTCCATGGCTGGCAAGATGCCATCCGGACAAGATCCGCATACCAAAACCTGTGAGGCCATGCCGGAGCTATTAGCAGAACAAACGAGCATTCCCTCAGAATCTTGGAGATTACTCTTGGAAGAAGAACTAGAGGCGGAAAGATATAGGCAGGATGATACTTCCAAGGAAGTGATAATGCAACCACTGCCTCCGCCTGAGGATCCCGGGATCTGGACAGATACCTGGGAAGTTTCTTGTTTAGATGAGAGGCCATCAGATCTATCTCTGGGAGCCCCCACAATTGAACAATCTGAAGAAATACCTCTGGGTGAAGAGACCATTCGCCCGGATGCAACGTTTGGCGACTGAGATAATCCGCTTCCCAATTGTCTACACCTGGGATATGAACCGCAGAGATTAGACAGGAGCTGGATTCCGCCCAAACCAAAATTCGAGATACTTCTTTCATAGCCAGAGGACTGTGAGTCCCTCCTTGATGATTGATGTATGCCACAGTTGTGACATTGTCTGTCTGAAAACAAATGAATGATTCTCTCTTCAGAAGAGGCCAAAACTGAAGAGCTCTGAAAATTGCACGGAGTTCCAAAATATTGATCGGTAATCTCACCTCCTGAGATTCCCAAACTCCTTGTGCCGTCAGAGATCCCCACACAGCTCCCCAACCTGTGAGACTTGCATCTGTTGAAATTACAGTCCAGGTCGGAAGAACAAAAGAAGCCCCCTGAATTAAACGATGGTGATCTGTCCACCACGTTAGAGAGTGTCGAACAATCGGTTTTAAAGATATTAATTGAGATATCTTTGTGTAATCCTTGCACCATTGATTCAGCATACAGAGCTGAAGAGGTCGCATGTGAAAACGAGCAAAGGGGATCGCGTCCGATGCAGCAGTCATAAGACCTAGAATTTCCATGCATAAGGCTACCGAAGGGAATGATTGTGACTGAAGGTTTCGACAAGCTGTAATCAATTTTAGACGTCTCTTGTCTGTTAAAGACAGAGTCATGGACACTGAATCTATCTGGAAACCCAGAAAGGTTACCCTTGTTTGAGGAATCAAAGAACTTTTTAGTAAATTGATCCTCCAACCATGATCTTGAAGAAACAACACAAGTCGATTCGTATGAGACTCTGCTAAATGTAAAGACGGAGCAAGTACCAAGATATCGTCCAAATAAGGAAATACCACAATACCCTGTTCTCTGATTACAGACAGAAGGGCACCGAGAATCTTTGTGAAAATTCTTGGAGCTGTAGCAAGGCCAAACGGTAGAGCCACAAATTGGTAATGCTTGTCTAGAAAAGAGAATCTCAGGAACTGATAATGATCTGGATGAATCGGAATATGCAGATATGCATCCTGTAAATCTATTGTGGACATATAATTCCCTTGCTGAACAAAAGGCAATATAGTCCTTACAGTTACCATCTTGAACGTTGGTATCCTTACATAGCGATTCAATAATTTTAGATCCAGAACTGGTCTGAAGGAATTCTCCTTCTTTGGTACAATGAAGAGATTTGAATAAAACCCCATCCCCTGTTCCGGAACTGGAACTGGCATAATTACTCCAGCCAACTCTAGATCTGAAACACAATTCAGAAATGCTGAGCTTTCACTGGATTTACTGGGACATGGGAAAGAAAAAATCTCTTTGCAGGAGGTCTCATCTTGAAACCAATTCTGTACCCTTCTGAAACAATGTTCTGAATCCAAAGATTGTGAACAGAATCGATCCAAATTTCTTTGAAAAAACGTAACCTGCCCCCTACCAGCGGAACTGGAATGAGGGCCGTACCTTCATGTGAACTTAGAAGCAGGCTTTGCCTTTCTAGCAGGCTTGGATTTATTCCAGACTGGAGATGGTTTCCAAACTGAAACTGCTCCTGAGGACGAAGGATCAGGCTTTTGTTCTTTGTTGAAACGAAAGGATCGAAAACGATTGTTAGCCCTGTTTTTACCTTTAGACTTTTTATCCTGTGGTAAAAAAGTTCCTTTCCCACCAGTAACAGTTGAAATAATAGAATCCAACTGAGAACCAAATAATTTGTTTCCCTGGAAAGAAATGGAAAGTAGAGTTGATTTAGAAGCCATATCAGCATTCCAAGTCTTAAGCCATAAAGCTCTTCTGGCTAAGATAGCCAGAGACATAAATCTAACATCAACTCTAATAATATCAAAAATGGCATCACAGATGAAATTATTAGCATGCTGGAGAAGAATAATAATATCATGAGAATCACGATTTGTTACTTGTTGCGCTAGAGTTTCCAACCAAAAAGTTGAAGCTGCAGCAACATCAGCCAATGATATAGCAGGTCTAAGAAGATTACCTGAACATAGATAAGCTTTTCTTAGAAAAGATTCAATTTTTCTATCTAAAGGATCCATAAACGAGGTACCATCTGATGTAGGAATGGTAGTACGTTTAGCAAGGGTAGAAATAGCCCCATCAACTTTAGGGATTTTGTCCCAAAATTCTAACCTGTCAGGCGGAACAGGATATAATTGCTTAAAACGTTTAGAAGGAGTAAATGAATTACCCAATCTATCCCATTCCTTAGCAATTACTGCAGAAATAGCATTAGGAACAGGAAAGACTTCTGGAATAACCGCAGGAGCTTTAAAAACCTTATCTAAACGTATAGAATTAGTATCAAGAGGACTAGAATCCTCTATTTCTAAAGCAATTAGTACTTCTTTAAGTAAAGAGCGAATAAATTCCATCTTAAATAAATATGAAGATTTATCAGCATCAATCTCTGAGACAGAATCCTCTGAACCAGAAGAGTCCAAAGAATCAGAATGATGGTGTTCATTTAAAAATTCATCTGTAGAAAGAGAAGATTTAAAAGACTTTTTACGTTTACTAGAAGGAGAAATAACAGACAAAGCCTTCTTTATGGATTCAGAAACAAAATCTCTTATGTTATCAGGAACATTCTGCACCTTAGATGTTGAGGGAACTGCAACAGGCAATGGTACATCACTAAAGGAAATATTATCTGCATTAACAAGTTTGTCATGACATTTAATACAAACAACAGCTGGAGGAATAGCTACCAAAAGTTTACAGCAGATACACTTAGCTTTGGTAGATCCAGCAGGCAGAGGTTTTCCTGTAGTATCTTCTGGCTCAGATGCAACGTGAGACATCTTGCAATATGTAAGAGAAAAAACAACATATAAAGCAAAATAGATCAAATTCCTTATAAGACAGTTTCAGGAATGGGAAAAAAATGCCAAACATCAAGCTTCTAGCAACCAGAAGCAAATGAAAAATGAGACTGAAATAATGTGGAGACAAAAGCGACGCCCATATTTTTTGGCGCCAAAAAAGACGCCCACATTATTTGGCGCCTAAATGCTTTTTGCGCCAAAAATGACGCAACATCCGGAACGCCGACATTTTTGGCGCAAAATAACGTCAAAAAATGACGCAACTTCCGGCGACACGTATGACGCCGGAAACGGAAATGAATTTTTGCGCCAAAAAAGTCCGCGCCAAAAATGACGCAATAAAATGAAGCATTTTCAGCCCCCGCGAGCCTAACAGCCCACAGGGAAAAAGTCAAATTTTTGAGGTAAGAAAAAATATGATAATTAAAGCATAATCCCAAATATGAAACTGACTGTCTGGAAATAAGGAAAGTTGAACATTCTGAGTCAAGGCAAATAAATGTTTGAATACATATATTTAGAACTTTATAAATAAAGTGCCCAACCATAGCTTAGAGTGTCACAGAAAATAAGACTTACTTACCCCAGGACACTCATCTACATGTTTGTAGAAAGCCAAACCAGTACTGAAACGAGAATCAGTAGAGGAAATGGTAAATATAAGAGTATATCGTCGATCTGAAAAGGGAGGTAAGAGATGAATCTCTACGACCGATAACAGAGAACCTTATGAAATAGACCCCGTAGAAGGAGATCACTGCATTCAATAGGCAATACTCTCCTCACATCCCTCTGACATTCACTGCACGCTGAGAGGAAAACCGGGCTCCAACTTGCTGCGGAGCGCATATCAACGTAGAATCTAGCACAAACTTACTTCACCACCTCCCTTGGAGGCAAAGTTTGTAAAACTGATTTGTGGGTGTGGTGAGGGGTGTATTTATAGGCATTTTAAGGTTTGGGAAACTTTGCCCCTCCTGGTAGGAATGTATATCCCATACGTCACTAGCTCATGGACTCTTGTTAATTACATGAAAGAAAACAGAGGAGTGAAAATATTTAAAGGGATACAGGAAAACTGGTATAACATCTGAGAATTTAAGGGAATATTTACATAAAAGACGATGAGGTTTACTGTAAGCCTAACACTAGTATATTTCACTGTGTTAGCAGTTTCAATTAAAGATTATTTTTAATTTGGTTAAAATGTCCCTTTAATTAGCCTGCATCCCACTGTGAGTGCGTTCTTATGCTGCTTATGCTTGTTTAGGCTATTTAATGAACGTCAGTATACATTTTCTTTATTATAAGGATCATTGGGATTAATTTAAAGGAGAAATTGTATTAGTATTTCTTTTTCAGAAAGCTTATTTTTTTTTGTGTTATATACGGTTGTTATATTTGGCTGGACAACTGCAGAATGGGGAATATCAAATTATATACAACGTTAAATCCAATAATTTTGTTGTGGTTAAACTAATTAGCATTTATCAAGTTTTAGTGTGAATTTTATATTTTTAAGCAGTAAACAGTGTTTCTCCTTTAAGTAGAAATGAAACTTTGAGCTTGCCTCACTATCCTTGAGAAGAATGATAACACTGTGCATGTTTTGGTTTTTTTTGGCTTTGTTACAGAGAGAACAATTTGCACTGTACATTTAAAGCGGCAGTACTGGTGTTCTATGTTATAAAAAATGATAACTATAAATTGCTCACTACAAAGAAACAAGTATTTATATTATATTCTGTCATAGAATATAGCTTAAAAAATGATAATTTTATTTCTGTGGCTGTCAAACTGTATCTCACAGATATAACTCTTTGTTATTTAAAATAACCCCACTGCGTTCAATAAATAAAGGAGATATTATTTAATGAAGTGATTCCAGTGACACTTTAAAATATATATAGTTATTTGGTTATTAACTAGTCTACCACTATTATTGCAATGACTTTGACTGCTGCTTAACAGCTAAGCCGTGGTCTATAAGGTGTCTACAAATAAACACCCCTAAAACAAATGATGCACAGTTTATCTGATTCTACTGCATTTATATAACTAGCTAATTTATCTGTTCACAGTTTTGGTTTTATTTATATGGCTTACGTGTATTCTGTCTCTTGGTGTTGTAATGAGATTTATACAGCCTGTGATAAGAGGCAGTCCTCAAAGGTTTAAAAAAATTAGCATATAAGCCTACCTATGTTTGGTTTAATCTAGGAAGGTTGGTTAAAATTAAAAGTCCTATCTGAATAATGAATTTTCATTTATCCTAGAATGTCCCTTTAACAGTGGCTACTGTGGTTATCTGATCTTTCCCAAATAAGCGCAATTTTATTTGTGCAATCTGCAACTTAAGTTTCTTGGGCATCTGCTGTGATTGCTTTCTTTGTGTGATATTAAAGTTTTGTACATAGTGGATGTTTTTAATTGTTTGTCATGTTCTGAGTGTGTTGCATTTCAGCGAATGTCAGAATATGTGTTGCATTCTAAGTTAATTGTGGTTGTTTGAAATTTGTGTCAGCAGCTAATGTTTCGTTTTGTGTAAGACAAGAACGATTGGTTTTCATTGTTTGTTATGTTTTTCTCTTTTGTGGACAGCATATTGAATTGTGAAGTGTATTTCATTTTGCTTGCTATTGAGAATTGTCTCTGCATGAGTGGAGTGCATGATTTATCGTTTAGTTTCTTGTTATCTTGTGTTTGCGTGTCACATGAGATGTTTCACGCAAACATTGGGGAAGTATTGATGAGTATTGATGAATATCTTTATGTAATGGAGGAGATTATTTTTAGGAGGTGAACCTACAACGTTTTGAATCTCCTCGTACAATGTTATTGTGTTAATTTCAGATGCCTAAAATGTTTTATTTTTCCATGTGGTTCTTAACACTATATTTGTATTTGCAGGATGAGAGTATGCTGTCTTCACAGATTGAAACACACTAACTGAATTATTTTTGAGTTTCCATATTTAGGTAAAATCTGTACAGGCAAAATTCCATAAGTGCACTCTTCAAAAGATTAAAGATTGAAAGCAAGTAAACCTTTAACGAAAGAAAAGATAAAGATGAAAGACCTTTTGTCAAGCTTGTTTTAACCATCATACTGCAGTAAAAAAAGTTACTGAACTATCTTTGGATCCATTCTTTGCTTTGCATGCTGGTACCAGCCCCAGAACTGGACTCTGGGTAATCCATGACTGTTTCCTCTGATGTGTGTCTTCAGGACATAAAGACTATCCTTCTCTGGACTGTGCCTTACCGCTCGATATGGAAGTCCTGTTATGCTGTTACAGGATCAACCAATTAAATTAGGGGAGTATTGTTTTAACCCTATTCCTTATATTGCTTGTTTTGTATTCTCTTGTATTTGTTTTATTTTTATTGATCATATTTGGTCTAAGAAATCATATGCTTCATTGGTATTAGTGCACATGGTAGTTTATGTGCGTAACAAAGTAACCCTTTAGATAAGTGTAACTGTGAACTTCGCAGTATTGTACTCTATTGAATGGCCCACTGAGTATAGAAAATAGGTTTAAGGAAAATGCTGCAACATAGCATAATATTTTAGACCCTTCACCCTTTAGAACATAAGGAGGACACGTCTAAGCTAGAAGTTTATAGTAAATATACAGAGAAATGTTTGTTCAGGGAATAGCATAATTATAGTTTATGAAAGCAAATGTATTTTTCCCTTTTATTAATTAGTATGGTATCTGCAAAGTGAATTTGGTCATTCCTGATGTTTGTCAAAGAGAGTAATTCTTACCATAAAGATGTGTTTACCTTTAAAAGAGCTTGTAGTTTTAAATGATGTTCTGTTTGTATGCTTTCCTCATATAGGAGTGTGAGAGAATTTAGGTTGGAGAATTATAAGCATTATAGATAGCAGCCATCCAGAATAAAGCAACACAAGGTTCTTTTATTTTTTAGAAGTTCAAAGTGATATTGTAAAGAAATTCATTTATTTTCATTGACTGTTTTTTTTTTTTTTTCCATTCTTACAACAGGGCAGGCCTTAGCATAAGTTTTAGCATAAACATTCAGGCCCTTGAGGAAGTCTGACAGGTTTTCACTTGCGTAGTATTCATGAAGTATCATTTAAAAGTGTATAGAGAAGTTGTAAATTATTCTCTGAGAAATGTCAATGTATTTAGTTTGTATTATATATCAACAATGTTTTGTTTGATTTTAAATGACATAGGATGAAAGTGACGTTTTATTTGGACATAATTGTGATTGTATTGCGGTGTGTACTCATCCTGTACTGTTTCTGTTTGCTTCCTAGACTCCCTGTGACTCGAGTGTCTGCTTGCCATGGGTATCCACTGGTTGCCTTGTCTACCCCATGAACAAACCATCAGATTTCCAGTATCTCCCTGCGGAAGAACCGTGGATAAGCACCCCTACTGCAAATGAACTGTTGGAGAACTGTATTATAGCAAAGTGTCAAGGTGCAGCGCTCTCAAATGGACAAAGACTGTTCTTAAAGTATTCAGAGGCCACCTAGAGACAGTTGTGCTGTTGCTATGTCATGCTTTACTGTGGAAAAGGAACTGTTGGACATATTGGGGGGTGCTAGCAATGCAGGTGGAGAGATAGAAGATGCAGCGTTGTTTGGGGGTAGATGGGGGGCTGGTTGGGTTTCTGTACTGGTAGACCGGTAGTTTTGGGAAGGCTGGAGGATAGATGGAAGGTATTGGAGGGACTGTACCTATATGCAGTGACAATTAGCCTATAAAAGTATATCACGACATGCAAATATTTTTCTCTTTAGTATTCTTATAGAGTTCTGTTACCATAATATAAGGCTTTACTAATTTTCTATGCCTGTCTATTTTTATGTTATTCTGTTAGAATAAAAGGATGGTATGTTAGGGGTAATATGAACCTGATGGCAGCCATCTTGTTCTTCGCAGCCATCTTGTTCCTCGCAGCCATTTTGTAATGAATAGACTTTATTATACTGCGGTATTATGCAGTGAGAATTATATGCATGTTATGAGTTTCTTTAGCTATTCGGCCTTGCCAATGTACCCTGGCCTAATGCCTAGAAGTAAGATAGAATAAGATAATGTAAACAAGAGGCTTTAGACACTCGGTTGTCTCTGCAGATGGTAGTTTGTTATGACTCTGTAAATATTGTTATGAGAAACTCATGTTCCAGTTTTTCCTTGTAAATTGCTCTGTATAACTGTGTAAGATGACGCGGTCCTAACGTGTCATCCCCTTAACCCTGTATTTCACTATAAGAAAGGCTTGCACTGTGCAATAAACAGAATTGGCTTTCGATCATAATGCTGCGTGGTCTGAGTCATTCTAAGGGGCCCTTATCAGGTAATCTACATATGCCTCAGGTGGTACACTAGGCCCCAGGCTTTGGCCTGCACTGACACTTACCCCCTGAAGGGGACACCTAACAGGAACTATGTCCATTGCCGCAACCATCAAACCTATTACTTCCATGGACTGCGCTATGGAAGGAAGAAGAACAGAATGAAGTACCTGACAAGAGCTTAGAAGTTTTGATTTTCTGGCCTCTGTCAGAAAAACCTTCATTTCTAAGGAAACTATTATTGTTCCCAAGAAGGGAACTCTTGTTGACGGGGACAGAGAACTTTTTTCTATGTTCACTTTCCACCTGTGAGATCTGAGAAAGGCTAGGACAATGTCCGTATGAGCCCTTGCTTTTGACAGAGACGACACTTGAATCAGGATGTCGTCCAAGTAAGGTACTACTGCAATGCCCCTTGGTCTTAGCACCGCTAGAAGGGACCCTAGTACCCTTGTGAAAATCCTTGGAGCAGTGGCTAATCCGAATGGAAGTGCCACAGGTAATGCTTGTCCAGAAAGGCGAACCTTAGGAACCGAAAATGTTCCTTGTGGATAGGAATACGTAGGTACGCATCCTTTAAGTCCACCGTGGTCATGAATTGACCTTCCTGGATGGTAGGAAGGATCGTTCGAATGGTTTCCATTTTGAATGATGAAACCCTTAGAAACTTGTTTAGAATCTTGAGATCTAAAATAGGTCTGAATGTTCCCTCTTTTTTGGGAATTATGAACAGGTTGGAGTAAAAACCCATCCCTTGTTCTCCTAATGGAACAGGATGAATCACTCCCATGCTTAACAGGTCTTCTACACAGTGTAAGAATGCCTGTTCGAAGATAATTGAGACCCGTGGAACCTTCCCCTTGGGGGTAGTTCCCTGAATTCCAGGAGATAACCTTGAGAAACTATTTCTAGCGCCCAAGGATCCTGAACATCTCTTGCCCCAGCCTGAGCAAAGAGAGAAAGTCTGCCCCCCACCAGATCCTTCCCAGATCGGGGGCCAACACTTCATGCTGTTTTGGTAGCAGTGGCAGGTGACTTGGCCTGCTTACCCTTGTTCCAGCCTTGCATCGGCCTCCAGGCTGGCTTGGTTTGAGAAGTATTACCCTCTTGCTTAGAGGGTGTAGAATTTGAGGCTGGTCCGTTTCTGCGAAAGGGACGAAAATTTGGCTTCTTTTTAGCCTTAAAGACCTATCCAGAGGAAGGGCGTGGCCCTTTCCCCCAGTGATGTCTGAAATAATCTCTTTCAAGTCAGGGCCAAACAGTGTTTTACCCTTGAAAGGGATGTTAAGCAAAAGCGCTCTGCGCGCCACGATAGCAAACCCTGAATTATTCGCCGCTAATCTAGCTAATTGCAAAGCGGCATCTAAAATAAAAAAGAGTTAGCCAATTTAAGAGCTTGAACTCTGTCCAAAACCTCCTCGTACGAAGATTCTTTATTGAGCGACTTTTCTAGTTCTTTGAACCAGAAACACGCAGCTGTAGTGACAGGAACAATGCATGAAATTGGTTGTAGAAGGTAACCTTGCTGAACAAACATCTTTTTAAGCAAACCCTCTAACCTTTAATCCATAGGATCTTGAAAGCACAACTATCTTCTATAGGAATAGAAGTGCGTTTGTTTAGAGTAGAAACCGCCCCCTCGACCTTGGGGACTGTATGCTATAAGTCCTTTCTGGGGTCGACTATAGGAACTAATTTCTTAAATATAGGGGGAGGACAAAAGGTATGCCGGGCCTTTCCCACTCCTTATTTACTATGTCCGCCACCCGCTTGGGTATAGGAAAAACATCGGGGGGCACCGGAACCTCTAGGAACTTGTCCATCTTACCTAATTTCTCTGGAATGACCAAATTGTCACAATCATCCAGAGTAGATAATACCTCCTTAAGTAGTGCGTGGAGATGTTGAAATTTAAATTTAAAAGTTACAATATCAGGTTCTGCTTGTTGAGAAATTTTCCCTGAATCTGAAATTTCTCCCTCAGACAAAACCTCCCTCCTGGCCCCTTCAGATAGGTGTGAGGGTATGTCAGAACAGATATCATCAGCGTCCTCTTGCTCTTCAGTGTTTAAAACAGAGCAATCACGCTTTCTCTGATAAGTAGGCATTTTGGAAAAAATGCATGCAATAGAATTATCCATTACAGCCATTAATTGTTGTATGGTAATAAGTATTGGCGCACTAGATGTACTAGGGGCCTCTTGTGTGGGCAAAACTGGTGTAGACACAGAAGGGGATGATGCAGTACCATGCTTACTCCCCTCATTAGAGGAATCATCTTGGGCAATATCATATCTATGGCATTATTATCCCTACTTTGTTTGGACATTATGACACAAATATATCACATATGTTTAAATGGAGAGACACATTGGCTTTCATACATATAGAACATCGTTATCTGATGGTTCAGACATGTTAAACAGGCTTAAACTAGTCAACAAAGCACAAAAAACGTTTTACAATAAAACCGTTACTGTCCCTTTAAATTTCAAACTGAACACACTTTATTACTGAATATGTGAAAAAGTATGAAGGAATTGTTCAAATTTCACCAAAATTTCACCACAGTAACTTAAAGCCTTAAAAGTATTGCACACCAAATTTGAAAGCTTTAACCCTTAGAATAACGGAACCGGAGCCGTTTTTACATTTAACCCCTATACAGTCCCAGGTATCTGCTTTGCTGAGACCCAACCAAGCCCAGAGGGGAATACGATACCAAATGATGCCTTCTATAAGCTTTTTCAGTGGTTCTTAGCTCCTCACACATGCATCTGCATGCCATGCTTTCCAAAAACAACTGCGCATTAGAGGCGCGAAAATGAGGCTCTGTCTATGACTAGAAAAGGCCCCCAGTGAAAAAGGTGTCCAATACAGTGCCTGCCGTTTTTATTAAAACAATCCCCAAGATTTAACAACTATTAAAAGTAATAATCTGCCAAATATACTTAGTAAAGTAATCGTTTTAGCCCAGAAAAATGTCTACCAGTTTTTTAAGCCCTAATGAAGCCCTTTATTCTTTTACTTAAACTAAGAAAATGGCTTACCGGTTCCCATAGGGAAAATGACAGCTTCCAGCATTACCGAGTCTTGTTAGAAATGTGTCATACCTCAAGCAGCAAAAGTCTGCTCACTGTTTCCCCCAACTGAAGTTAATTCCTCTCAACAGTCCTGTGTGGAAACAGCCATCGATTTTAGTAACGGTTGCTAAAATCATTTTCCTCTTACAAACAGAAATCTTCATCTCTTTCCTGTTTCAGAGTAAATAGTACATACCAGCACTATTTTAAAATAAACTCTTGATTGAAGAATAAAAACTACATTTAAACACCAAAAAACTCTAAGCCATCTCCGTGGAGATGTTGCCTGTACAACGGCAAAGAGAATGACTGGGGAAGGCGGAGCCTAGGAGGGATCATGTGACCAGCTTTGCTGGGCTCTTTGCCATTTCCTGTTGGGGAAGAGAATATCCCACAAGTAAGGATGACGCCGTGGACCGGACACACCTATGTTGGAGAAATACTGATATTACTTTGTTACAACAATATGTCTTAAAGGGACAGTAAAGCCAAAATGTAATTTTCACGATTCAGATAGAGCATGCAATTTTAAAGAAAACTTCCCATTGACTTCTATTATTAAAGGGACAGTTTACTCAAACATTTTCTCCCCTTTAATTTGTTCCCAATGATCCACTTTACCTGCTGGAGTGTATTAAATTGTTTACAAGTAGCTCCTTTACCCTTATATTGGCATTTGAAATATTTGATTTCGCATGTGGTATCCCCACCTATTCTGAAAGTTTGTGGCTGCAGGTCCAAGCTATAGATAAGCTTTGTAAACACAGCCAGCAGAAGAAATTACACTCCCAGTGGGCTATAGCAGAGATAAGGTAATAACATTTTGATTTTCCATTGTTCTCTAAAAGTGCTGGCGATTGTTTTATGGACAGATATAAGATAAAGAAGCAGGTATATGTACACAATGTGATACAGTAATAAGATCAGATTACACCTACAAGCTCAACCTATTTTATTAGGCTGTGACTTCAAAACACAAAATCAGAGCTTTAATATACACAAATAAACCTTAAAAAGCTAATTTTCATAATTTTATTTACTCTGCAGTTGGTAAAAAGGCAATTGTAAACACATTAATGGAAAAAACTATTTTACAGTATACTGTCCCTTTACGTTTCCTTAATTCTTATGGCATTCTTTCTTGAAGAGTAAACCTAGGTAGACTCATAGGAGCTCAGGATCGTGCACGTATCTTTAGCACTCTATGGCAGCAGCGTTTGCAACAATGTTTGTAATAATGTTATAGGTTGCCGCAAATGCTGCTGCCATAGGCTGCTAAAGATATGTGTACGATCCTGAGCTCCTATGAGCCTACCTAGGTTTATTTATCAATGAACGATACCAAGAAAATGAAGCAGACTTAATAATAGAAGTAAAAAAGTATATTAAAATAAATAGAAAATAAGTAAATAAAGTGTAAATGGCGCCATGTGAAACCAACAAATAATTGTAATTTCTGTGGAGTCTTTTACATTAATATCTCTCAGTAGGTTAGCTTTGTATACAGATGTTGTCTTCAGTGTAGGGAAGGAAAGTGCTGAGAGTAAGGGCCAGCTAGCGTGTGGGCTGTACAGATTATGTTAAATCTCAGCACTTTCCTTTCCCTACACTGAAGACAGCATCTGTATACACAGCTAACCTACTCAGAGATAATAATCTAAAAGACTCCACCGTCTGTGGCTGCCACTGCTTGATGGCTCCTAAAACTCAAGCCATAACGCAGCGGCAGCTACAAATGTGTTTATAGAAATATGCAGCAGGTGTAGGGAAAGGAAAGTGCTGAGAGTTGGGGCCAGCTAGCGTGTGGGCTGTACAGATTATGTTAAATTAGTCAGTATAAGAATTGATTCAATATGTATTTTAAAGTGTTCAAATTAGACTTGCTTCAGTGCTATAGGACCTTCTGGTAACTGTTAGTATTACACTTGATAGTAAATTCAAGGAATGTTATTAATTTAAATGCGACTTTAAAGTGATTTCCCTTGTGTAACATGGATTAATGACAAACCCGGCGCATTGCGCATGCGTGAAAGCAGAGAATGCGCAGGATCGACTAGCTGAAGTTAGTGGAAGCGGTCGTGACGTTAGGGAAGGAGGGGTGAGGCGGCCATTTTAAAACGGCCGGAGAAGAACTTGTACGTTGTTTTACTTGTTAAATATATTTCAATCAAATTTGGGCTACAGTTCTTTAGGTTGACTGTCCCTTTAAGTCCCAATTAAAATTTTGAATTTTTCATTTATACTCTAGCAAATGTTGAAATCCATCTAACTGTGATCTGAAATACACTCAATAAAAAAAATACTAAATCTTAAAATAATAAATAAAAAGGAAAAAAAAGAAAAAGAAAAAAACAAACTAAACCTAACTAATGGTATTAAACTGAAAAACAAATGCTTTAAAAATCGTGTTAAAGGGATATGAATCAGTGCTCCTTTAGTAAAAACAAATATGCTAAATCAAAGTAAACATAAAAAGAAACATTCTGTTAAGAACAGCAAACAACTTACTTGTTTTCTTGCAAAATAAGGACTCAATAATTCTCAGTGTAGCCACTACCCACAGCTAGAGAAGGGAGCAGACATGTTGGTAACTTAGGTTGCATTCTGCCTCTTCTGAGAATGGGCAGAACCTGACTTCCAGTCTCTCTAACTTTAACTGAATAATAAACAAGCTCATGTTACTCTAGAAGATTTACAGCATCAAGCTAAATATATGTCTTAATGTAGAGACCCCAGACACCGTGTATGTCTTTGAGGAATTAATGGACACTGCACAAATGAAGTTTAAAAAAATAAATAAAACAGTAAAATCATTTTGCTATGATCTCCATAAACTATAAGCCACTGCTTAGTGCTATTTGTATAACAACAATGAAACAGACAAAAGTTAATAATTTTTATATGAAGTTTTCAGTTCTGATTACTTCAGTTGTACATGTTTGCGTAGCACTTACACCCTTGTACTGAATGATTTTAGTACATTCAAGTGCGAACATAAATGCTGGTGGTAACGAAGGTTGTAATGAATGCCAGCCAATAGTTTAACAGTTAGAACTGAATGCAAGGATGTTAAACAAATCCCAGTGCTCTGTACAAAGTTCTAGTACCTATAACAGATATGTAAATTCTAAACTCACCCATCCTCCTTGCTGTATGATGTAGTCTGATGATACTTCTTCTATATATCTGACCCCAAGCTGTACTAGATTTTCCAGACATTTCACTTGACGTCTTGTGAGCTCCAGTAAAAGTCTCTGAAGGAGAACCAGAGGCACGAGAACCTGTAGTGAGAGGATGGATTCCACGGATGTTAAAAACTTTAGTAGATCTACACACTGGGAAAACATGCAAAGTCTTCATAAACAGCTAATTCTACTCTAAGATGGAAAAAGATTTTATTATGTTCTAAAGGGGGATTGAAAAAGAACTTTAAACACTGCTTACTTTTGTACAAAAACTGTACTTTCCCACGCTCCCTAGCGAGGCCAAAAAGCAAAAACATCATTTATGCTTACCTGATAAATTCATTTCTTTCATGGTGGTGAGAGTCCACTATCCATTACGCCAGTGAATTAGTCTTCCGTGCAACTAGGAGGCAAAGATTCCCAAACCCCAAGAGCATTATAAAAAAAAACTCTCCCACCCGTCTAGCACCTCAGCCTAACATATAGCCAAGCAAAAGATGTAGGAAAAAGAAATGAGCAGGGAAAAGAGATGTGCAAACCATGAAAGAAATAAACTTATCAGGTAAGCATATATTATGTTTTCTTTCATACTGGTGGTGAGGGTCCACGATCCATTACTTCTGGGAACAAATATCCAAGCTGTGGAGTACATGAGTAATGCAATATAAGGGTGGGATAAAAAGATCTTTTTAAATATATATATATATATATATATATATATATATATATATATATATATATATATATATATATATATATATATATATATAAAAACTTTCCTACCAAAGGCTGCCACAGAAGAAAAAAACACATCAAAATGGTAGAATTTAGTCAAAGTATGCAAAGAAGACCAAGTAGCTGCCTTGGAATTTTTTTCAACTGACGCCATATTCTTAAAACCCCAAAAAGTGGCAACTGACCTGGTAGGATGAGCAGTAATATGTTTAGAGGTTGTCTCAACTCCAAGTAAGCTTGGTGAATCAAAAGTTTTAAGCAATAAGCTAAGGAAATAGCAGTAGCTTTCTGCCCTTTCTTAGAACCTAAAAAATGAACAAACTAGAAGTTTGTCTAAAATCCTTAGCAGCATTAACATAATACTTCAAATCCCTAACGACATCCAAATTGCGAAGAAGCTTTCTGAAGGATTCTTAGGGTTAGGACACAAAGAAGGAACAACAATTTCTTGATTAATATTGCCTGTGAATATTTGACCTTAGGCAAAAAGTCAAATTTAGTTCTTAAAACCACCTTATCCTAATGAAAAATATAATAAGGAGAATCACAAGGAAGAGCAGATATTAAAGAAACTAACAGAAGAAATAGCCCAAAGAAACAAAACCTTCCAAGAAAGAAGCATAAAGGGACAGTCTACAATATAATTTGTATTGTTTTAAAAGTTACATAATCCCTTTATTACCCATTCCCCAGTAATGCATAACCAACACAGTTATATTAATATACTTTTTACCTCTGAGATTACCTTGTATCTAAGAACCTTCTTAAAGCCCCCTGATCACATGACTGACTGTTTATTATCTATTGACTTGCATTTAGTATTGTGTTGTGCTAAATCTTAAATAACTCCCCGGGCTTTAACACAGTGTTATCTCTTTGGCCCACGTGTACTTTCAGTTTCTTGTTGTGAAAAGCAATCTAAAAAAATGTGATAAGAGGCAGCCCTCAAGGGCTTAGAATCATATCTGAATAATGAAAGTTTGTCCCTTTAATATCCACTTTATGCATAGGCTCAAAACCGAGGAGCCTGCAAAATCTTCAATACTAAATTAAGATTCCAAGGTGGAGAAAATGGCTTAATACAAACCAAACCCTGAACAAAACCATGAATGTAATGGAGATTAGCAATCTTCCTATGAAACAAAACTGAAAGAGCAGAAAATCTGCCCCTTCAAAGAACTGGCAGATAGGTCCTTATCCAGGCCATCCTGTAGAAACTGCAAAATTCTAGGAATTCTAAAATGCAGAGAATAACCATGATCCACACACCAAGAAATAAAGGCTTTCTAAATCTTATGATAATTTTTCCTCGTCACAGGCTTAAGAGCCTGAAACAGAGTCTTAATCACAGAATCAGAAAAAACATAATTTATGCTTACCTGATAAATTTATTTCCGGATATAGTGAGTCCACGGCATCATCAATTACTAGTGGAAATATCACTCCTGGCCAGCAGGAGGAGGCAAAGAGCACCACAGCAAAGCTGCGATATATGTCACTTCCCTTACCCATAAACCCAGTCATTCAGCCGAAGGGAAATGGAAAAAGATGATAATACAAAGGTGCAGAGGTGCCTGAGGTGTTACATTTATTTAAAAAATAACAGTCTTAAAATAAGGGCGGGGCCGTAGACTCACTATATCTGGAAATTAATAAATTTATCAGGTAAGCATAAATTATGTTTTCTTTCCTAAAGTTTAGTGAGTCCACGGCATCATCAATTACTAGTGGGAACCAATACCCAAGCTAGAGGACACAAATGATTAGGGAAGGACAAGACAGGTAACCTAAACAGAAGGCACCACCGCTTGAAGAACCTTTCTCCCAAAAGAAGCCTCAGTTGAGGCAAAAGTATAAAATTTGGAAAAAGTATGCAGAGAGGACCAAGTTGCAGCCTTGCAAATCTGTTCCACAGAAGCTTCATTTTTGAAAGCCCAAGAAGAAGAGACAGCCCAAGTGGAATGAGCTGTGATTCTCTCAGGAGGTTGCTGTCCAGCAGTCTCATAAGCTAAATGAATTAAACTCTTCAGCCGAAGAGAAAGAGAAGTAGCCGTAGCTATCTGACCCTTGCGTTTCCCAGAAAAACAAAACAATGCAGAAGACTGGAGGAAATCCTTAGTTACCTGAAAGTAGAATTTCAAAGCACGCACAACATCCAAGTTGTGTAACAAACGTTCCCTATGAGAAGAAGGATTAGGACATAGAGAAGGAACAACGATTTCCTGAATAATATTCCTGTCCAAAATAACTTTAGGAAGGAAACTTAACTTAGTTCGAAGAACCACCTTATCAGCATGAAAGATACGATAAGGGGAATTACACTGCAGCGCTGAGAGTTCTGAAACTCTTCGAGCAGAAGAAATAGCAACAAGAAACAAAACCTTCCAAGATAACCTCTTAATATCTAAGGAATGCATAGGCTCAAACGGAGCCTACTGTAATACCTTAAGAACAAGGTTAAGACTCCATGGAGGAGTAACAGGTTTAAACACAGGCCTGATTCTGACCAAGGCCTGACAAAAAGATTGCACGTCTGGCACATGCTTCAGACGCTTATGCAACAAAATAGAAAATGCAGAAATATGACCCTTCAGAGTACTTGCTGCCAAACCCTTCTCCAGACCCTCCTGGAGAAAAGACAGAATCCTAGGAATCCTGACTCTACTCAAAGAGAAACCTCTGGATTCACACCAATATAGATATTTATGCCATATCTTACGGTAAATCTTTCTAGTCTCAATGACTGACTCGGAAAACCCAAGCCTAGACCAAATTAAGCGTTCAATCTCCAAGCAGTCAGCTTCAAAGAAACAAGATTTGGATGAAGGAAGGGACCCTGAAGTAGAAAGTCCTTCCTCAGAGGAAGTCTCCAAGGTGGAAGAGATGACAAATCCACTAGGTCTGCATACCAGATCCTGCGAGGCCACACCGGTGCTATGAGAATCACAGATGCCCTCTCCTGCTTGATACGAGCAATGACTCACGGAAGAACGAATGGAGGAAACCGGTATGCCAGACTGAAAATCCAGGGGACCGCTAGAGCATCTATCAGAGCGGCCTGCGGATCCCTCAACCTCGAACCGTACCTCGGGAGATTAGCACTCTTCCGAAACACCATTAAATCCAGCTCCGGTAACCCCCACTTGAGGGTTAAGCGTGAAAACACATCGGGAAGGGGTTCCCACTCCCCCGGATGAAAAGTCTGTCTGCTCAGAAAAGCCGCTTACCAATTGTCCACTCCTGGAATGTTGATCGCGGATAGACAACAGATGTGGGTCTCCTCTCAATGAATAATTTGAGCCACCTCTTTCATGGCCAAGGAACTCAAGAGTTTCTCCCTGGTGGTTGATGTAAGCCACTGAAGTTATGTTGTCCGACTGGAACCTGATAAACCAGGCTAAAGACAACTGAGGCCAAGCCAGAAGAGCATTGAAGAATGCTCTCAGCTCTAGGATATTTATGGGAAGAGCTGACTCTTCCTGAGTCCAGAGACCCTGACAGAGATTTTCCTGAGACAGCCACCAGGGAAGAAATTCTCTTGTTGTCTGATCCAGATCTATTCATTGGGACAGATCCGCATAATCCCTGTCCAATTGCCCTAGCATGCACAATTGCAGAGCTCTGAGATGGAACCGAGCAAATGGAATGTTCTCCATGGACGCTACCATCAGACTAATTACCTCCATACATTGAGACACTGACGGCCGAAGCAAGGACTGAAGGGCAAGACAAGAGTTGAAAATCTTGGACTTTCAGACCTCTGTCAGAAAAATCCTCATTGATAGGGAATCTATTATGGTCCCTAAAAACACTACCCTTGTAGCTGGAACAAGAGAACTCTTTCCCAGATTCACTTTCCATCCGTGGGAACGTAGAAAAGACAACAAGATCTCTGTATGAGAGTTTGTTTGTTGAAAAGATGGCGCCTGAACCAGAATGTCGTCCAGGTAGGGTGCCACTGCAATGCCCCAAGACGGGATTACTGCCAATAGAGCCCCCAGAACCTCTGAGAAAATTCTGGGGGCTGTGGCAAGGCCAAATGGCAGAGCTACAAACTGAAAATTATTGTCCAAAAAGTTGAATCTCAGAAAATTGTGATAATCCCTGTGAATTGGAACATTAAGGTAGGCATCCTTTAGGTCTATGGTCGTCATGAACTGACCCTCTTGGACCAAGGAAAGAATGAAACAGATTGCAATAGAACCCCAGACCCTGTTCCTGAATCAGAACTGGAACTATCACTCCCAGGTTGGAAAGATCCTGAACACATTTTAAGAATGCCTCTCTCTTAATCTGGTCTACATATAATCTTGCCCCTGGGAGGAAAGGTCCTGAATTCTAGCTTGTGACCTTGGGATACAATGTCCACCGCCCATAGATCTGGAACATCCCATATCCAAGCTTAAGCGAATTGAGTAAGTCTGC
The DNA here is from genome assembly GCF_027579735.1 of Bombina bombina. Lineage (NCBI taxonomy): Eukaryota > Metazoa > Chordata > Amphibia > Anura > Bombinatoridae > Bombina > Bombina bombina. The sequence continues at coordinate 1,058,761,535 of NC_069504.1, read as the reverse complement.
CCCCTACTGGATCCGATCCCAGATCGAGGGCAAACCCTTCATGCTGACTTGGAATCAGCTGCGGGTTTCTTTGATCGCTTCCCCTTGTTCCAAGACTGATTGGGTTTCCAAGGCGGCATGGACTGTTCCTGCTTGGAAGAGGGAGGGAAAGGCTTACCTCTGAAATTACAAAAGGAATGAAAATTACTCTGATGTCCTTTCTATCTATTCTTCTTATCTTGTGGCAGAAAAGATCCTTTTCCACCTGATATAACTGAAATGATTTCAGCCAGGCACGGACCAAACAAGGTCTTACCCTAGTAAGGGATCGCCAAAAGTTTGGAATTGACTAACTTAAGAGCCTTAATGCTGTCCTGGATCTCCTCTAATGGGGTAAATGCCTAAATAGAATTAGACAACACATCAAACCAGTAGGCAGCCGCACTGGTGACAGTGGCAATACACACTGCGGATTGCCATTGGAGACCCTGATGAATATACATCTTTTTTAGCAAGGCCTCCAGCTTCTTGTCCATTGGATCTTTAAAAGGAACAGTTATCCTCTGTGGGAATAGTGGTTCTCTTGGCCAAAGTGGCGATCGCTCCCTCCCTCCACCTTAGGAAGCGTCTGCCACGACTCCTTAATGGAGTCATCTATTGGAAACATTTTCTTGAAAATTGGAGATGGAGAAAAGGAAATTCAAGGCCTCTCCCACTCCTGAGCAATAATCTCTGTAGCACGGTCTGGTACAGGGAATACCTCCACCTCGGAGGGAACATAAAAGTATTTATTTAACTTACTAGATTTCTTAGGATTGACTACAACAGTTGTATCAGAGTCGTCCAAGGTAGCCAAAACCTCCTTTAGCAACATACGGAGGTGTTCCAGCTTAAACCTGAAGGATACAACTTCAGCATCAGGAGAAGGAATTATACTGTCCGAGTAAGAGATTTCACCCTAGGATGCTACCGATGTGCCTTCCTCCTCAGACCTCTGAGAAGGAGCAGCCTAGATAGCCACAACCGGATCAGAAACCTTAACTGAATCTTTAAATTTCCTCTTGCGTTTTCTCTGAAATATGGGAAAAGCAGACAACGCCTCAGAAACCGCAGAGGATACCTGGGCGGCAATGTCTTGCAAAGAAACTCCTACAGGAGCGTGAGAGGAACCGCAGAGCACCGCATGTGGGGACGATAGTGATTGGGATGGTTGAGGAAAATTCTGCGGTAATTCTGATACAGGAGAAACCTGAACAGCATCAGCTTTAGAGGATGGTGGCTCAGAATCAAAAAAGTATATCCTTATAAAATAAAGTTCTTTTAAAACATGAAGAACAAAAAGGTAGAGGGGGTTCTAATTGGGTGAAAAAGCAAAGTTTGCATGTAACAGCTAGCAAGGCCTCCTGTTCCATAATGCAACTAACAATAAGCCAAAAAATTAAAAAAAAAAATATTTTTAACTCGCAATTGATGCTGTCTCTTTAAGGCTTAAATCAATTTATTTCAAAACAAGGTTTATTTATTGAATTATCATGCAAAAAATATATACCCCCTTTATAGGCACACTCTACACCTCAACGAAACTGCTGAGGTGCCTACCTGCCCCAGAAGACCGGATTCTTAGCCGTCATAATATACAGAAAACCTGGGTGGTAATGTGTCCTTACAGTTCTGGACCGGAGCTCTAAAAGGGACCCCCAGACAGCTCCCCAACCTGAAAGACAGACATCTGTAGTAATCACAGTCCAAGTAGGACAAGCCCCCTGCATAATAAGGTGATGATCCAGCCACCAAGGCAGAGACTGACCTGTTATGAAATCTAGAAAGATTTTGAGACAGCTGAGCATGAGCCCTGCATTATGGATGAAGCATGTAAAGCTGAAGAAACCTCGTGTGAAACCAAGCGGAATAACATCTGATGCAGCAATCATGAAACATAACATCTCCATGCAAAGAGTGACTGAAGGAAAAGAAAGAGGCTGAAGGTTTATACAAGCTGACATCAGCTTCAACCATCTTTGTTCTGTTTAAGATATTCTCATGGACACTAAATCTATTTGTACCCCCAGAAAGGTAACTGTTGTCTGAGGAACCAAATAATTCTCTGGAAAATTGATTCTCCAACCAGTCTGTTGGTATGAGATTCTGCTAAATGTAAAGATGGAGCTTGAACCAAGATATAGTCCAGGTAAGGAAACACAACAATACGCTGAGATCTGAATGCTGACAGGACACCCAGAACCTTTGTAAAGAATCATGGAACTGTAGTCTGCAGTAGTGGATACCTGGATTGGTAGGTGGTAGAGGTGGTATTGTGATCTCAGCCTTGCCAGTTTAATCAGAACTGTTCTCTGTGTGTTTAGGAATTCTGCAGTTTTGTGACCCCCCTCCTTAGCCTGGCGGGGTATAATGTGAAATATTCTTTGTGTGTAAGAATGCAGGGGTTTTGAGCCCCCCCCCCCCCCCCCTCTTGGAGACTGGTGCCTCTTGATACTGAGAGTTAAGACTAGCTACACTGGTAGACTAGTCGTAAATTATGACAAGGGCGGGGACTTTGACAAGACAAAGGAACCTGAGATATCACTTGTTAGTTCTGAAAATCTTGAGTTAGAACTAACCTGGAACACGAACATCAGCTGAAGGAGGTTCTCACACAGATCTACTGGAAGTCTGGTAATAAGGATAGGTTTGTGTTTATTATGCTCCCTTTTATTTCAAAAGGACTATATCCTTGCACATATATTTTTTTTGATGTTTTTATAATTTAGCACTGTGTAACCTGTATTGATATTTTTGTTATTTAACACATAGAAAATCTAACTTTGTCTTTGGGCTCTAATATCTGAATTCACACTCTGTTGAGACAAGGTCAAAGGTACATTACCTAATTGTTAAAATTGTTATTGGGGGCTCCAAAACACCCCTTTATTCAGAGTTTTGGTGGTGGCAGTGACTTGTGTATTACTGGGTTGGTGTGAACAGGATTTGGAGGTTAATTTGGTGTCCCTTTTAAGGTCCTTTGTGAGTTAAAGGTTAAGGAAATCAGAGCTGCGTGCTATTAACCCCTTCATGTCAACACCTTCCCTATTGTGTCGTTGAAAGGCTTAATTCGCCACATAGACCAAATGGTAGAACAACAAACTGAAAATGTCTGTCCAGAAATGCAAACCTCAGAAACTATAAAAGTGTTCCTTGTGAATGGGAATATGAAGGTAAGCATCCTTTAAAATATATTGTGGAGAAGGCTGCGGGGAAGACAAAGACAGCCCGACTTGTGAAGTGGCAGCGGTGCTGCAGTCCGAGACACTTGCGGAGGCTCTTCTGCTGAGACGCTGCTGGACAGGTTGGAGGCCACTGTGAGAGAATAAAGAAGACCGGGAGGGGTGAGTGACTTTAGCACACTGTGTTCCGGAGGGTCGGGGCTCCGCTCCGGAACGCTCACCCACGTGACAACTACACTTTGAGACCATATTAACCTCCCTGTACATCGGAGGTGCTCACCGGTCTGCCCTGCTAAGCCTACCGCAGCCATAACTTAGGTCACAGATACGGAGAACTACACAAACCCTTACTTGCAGACACTGAGAGGCGGGCTCAGGAAACTCGGCTCTGCTGTCGTCTTAACTTTTGCAGCGCCTGAATTACAACCACAGTGTTGAGCCCCATTAGAACCCCGGCTGCATTTACTACAAGTAGTCGCCCTGGGCCTAAACTCAGCCATAACTTAGGTCACAGATACGGAGAACTACACAAACCCTTACTTGCAGACACTGAGAGGCGGGCTCAGGAAACTCGGCTCTGCTGTCGTCTTAACTTTTGCAGCGCCTGAATTACAACCACAGTGTTGAGCCCCATTAGAACCCCGGCTGCATTTACTACAAGTAGTCGCCCTGGGCCTAAACTTAACTCCTGCTGCCCCAGATACTATACCTAATCACTCTATCTGGAGTTATCTATCCATTTAACACTGAGGGGTTTACTAAGAAAAACAGGACAGAACTTTTCTCTCTCAAGCACTCCTAGCTTACCTATTGATATTAGCCTGAGTGGCAGCAACACACTGATAGCTTTGGAAGCCACCCACCTCTTACTTTAAATCAGGAATACCACTGTGTGCCTTGTGTCACCACCCGCAATTTGCAGCAGGTTTTTCCCATCAAAATAACGGCAGATACTGAGGCTCTATCTTCCACAATTGCAGCACTCCCTGTGGTCACCCCCTCCACCCAAAAATAGAAGTTTTCTATCTATACCCACAATAGCCCGTGGGCTCAGAGACTCACTGCAACATCCCACATCACTCTGAACTTCCTGGCTTGCCACAATCTAAAAGCCAGGATCCCTCTATACATCCCAGACGGCCACTGCTCTATAGTGTCTCTCCTCCTCCTTTCCCGCTCTGCTCCCCGGAGCGGGTCATAACCTACATCCCTTTCCCGACTGTGCCCAGTGGTGGCATTTTCCCCTGAGGAGACACACACTCTATCAAGGCTCCCTGCTCACAGAAACCACCTGACCTCTACACTACTGTCTGCTTGTCCTGCGGCCAACCGCTGAATCAGCTTCTATAAAAAGTACTTCTCTTAACTACCTGGCATAAGCAACATAGCCATGATTTGCTAAATCCTGTGGCACCCCTCCCTACCGGTGTAAGCCAGCTGAACCTGCCAGGTTTTCCTCCTGTGACCCTTTCCCTGCAACTACCTATTGACATACCACCCACTATCTGTTACAATATCTGGTATACAATGTCACAGCAAGCCAAGAAGAGGTCAAAAGGACTGAACCCTTCAAAGCATACAGTTCGGGACCATTTTCAACCTATCAGGGACCCACTACCGGACATCTCAGACGATGATAGATCTGTCTCATCTCCTTTATCAGAGGGGAGGGCTAGTGTGAGGAGCTCACCACCCTCTCACAGTCAATCTGAAACGATCACCATGGATTCCATGAAACTACTACTAGATCAGCAGACTCAGTCATTCACGAAAAGATTTGACAAACTGGAGAGGTCCTTCGATGACCTCAGAAAGGACATTGTTACAGTTAATGAACGAACAGACATAATAGAACGCAAACAGGAAGACCTGTTAGTGGACCACACAAACTGGGTCAGCTATACACAAAATCTGGCGGATCAGGTGTCCTCTTTAGAGGCGAAACTAGCAGACCTGGAAGACCGTTCCAGGCGGAACAACGTTAGAATCCGGGGAATCCCAGAGTCTGTGGGTCCCCAGGAACTAGAAAAATTTGCCCAAGCACTATTTAGATCTATCATAGGTCCATCAGGGGAAAAAGATGCAAGAATCGACAGAATACACAGGGCTGCTAGGCCGCAAAACCTCCCTATGGATAAACCCAGAGATACCATAGCTAGGTTGCACTATTTCTCCTTCAAGGACAGACTCTTGAAAGTCACCCTGAGACAACCCCAGCTCCCGGATCAGTTTAAGGACATCTCACTATACCCTGATCTGTCCTCATTCACGCTTCAACAAAGAAGAAGTTTCAACGAAGCCAGCACCTCGACAAGATCCTGGTCGATGATCCTTATCTCCCTATACCATCTGAAATAGCCTCATGATTGCCTACCTACCCCTCTGGGGGTGTTGTGAAGATTCCCCATTATTGCCTAAATCCCGAAAGGCTTGAGTCATCTCCTGGGGCCATAGTGGTGCTGAAGAGCTGGTAATGTACAACTGATTGACACTCTTGTATATTACTCCCTGCTTCTTTCCTTTCCCCATCCCAAGCTGCTAGAGCTCTGCTTGACTTGTTCCCTCACCTCCAGTAGACTGAGTTATGGAACGCCTGTATTAGCTCATTCCTCCAAGAGGACTGTTATTGCTACCGAGACCTGGAGGTGGCCAGGGAACTGGTAAAGTACATGTGAAAGACCATCTAGCTCAAGTTAAAATGTTTACTGTTAATATAAGTTAAAGTTGCAATGTTTGTTTTATTTGATGTCTCACCTATGATGCCAAATCAATGTTTACATAGTGGTGCCTCTGATGACTGTGTCGCTTTCCCCTGACTCTCCTCCTCTCTATCATCTTTCCCTTAACCCCCTTCCCCCACACCCTGCTCTATCCACAACCCTCCTGACTCTATTACCTCCCTTACTATCCTAGTCTCTCTTTTCCCTAAAAGTCCTCCCTTTCCACCTGGAATGTTGGTACCCCCAACCAACCGCATACACCCACTACCTTCCCCTCTGCCCTTCCCACCTCCCTAATCCTGCTGCCCCATCCCCTCTTTCCTTTTTCGCCTTCCCTCCTCCCTTTGCCTGGGCCTTTCTTCGCTCAACTTTCACACTTCGCCAATGTTGCTTGTCCAACCTACTATCGCTTCCTCTAGACATGGGAGATCACTGCCCTGGAGGGAGATACTGGGGAAGTGATATGGTACATTGACATTGTTAAATGCCAAGAGCAGCTGTATTTAAGGTCTAAATAAGTTTGACTTACACTGTTGGTCTTGTATAATGCTCCATCGATGATTTCAGGTTAATGTTTTACATAAAGGTGCTTTTGATGGTTATGTTTTCCTCTCCCATCTCTTTCTATCTTTTCCATCTCTCCCATTTCTCACCCCCTCCCTATACCCTGCCCCCCCCTCACTACCCTTCTCAGCTCCAATACCCTCTTACTATTATATTCCCTTCTCTCCCTCATCTCTCCCCCCTTCCCTGGATTGTTGATGGCTTGCCGCCCGCCTATCCCTTCCCTATACCTCTGCTCGCACCTTCTTTCCTCCCTCCCCTTCCCTTCTCACTTCCCCTCAACCTTTCATCGCTCAACTCTTCCATTCTTGCCAATGTTATTGCTCAACCCATTATCACTCCCTCTGGATTTGAGAGAGGATTGTCCTTGTGGGAGCGACGAGGAAGAGATTTGTTTTATGGACAATGTTGAAAGCCGAGTACAGATTGTATTTAAAATCTCTATGAGTTTAATTTGCACTGTTAATTTTATATAATGCTCCACTGATGATGTTTTACAAATTGGTGCTTTTGATGTTGGTATTTCTCTTTCTATCTCTCCTCATCTCCATCATCTTTCCTTCTGCTTTCCCCTTTTCTCTGTACTCGCTCATCTTACTACCTTCCCCAATTCCAATACCTTTCCTACAACCACATCATCTCCTTCTCCACGTCTCCCTCCCTCCTGGATTGCTGATGGTCTCCTACCATCCGCCTATCCCTCCCCTCTCATTCTGCTCTCTACTACTTTCCTACCTCTACTTCCTTCCCCTTCCACTGCTCTGCCCTCTGACTCTCTCTTTTAACCTCTCTGTTTCTTTACTAGTGATGTTTGCTCAGTCCATCGACGTTCCTCATGGACTTAAGGGGGGAATCTCCTGGTGGGGGGGGGCTGGGGAGGAGATCTGCCATATGAATATTGTCAAATGTGGGGAACATATTGTTTTTAATGTATATTCAGATTTATTGCATCATCTGTTACCCTCTAGATATTGCTTCTCTACACCCTACCTCTTCTCGCCCACCTTTTCACCCCCTGATCTCACCCCGGCCCCATCATCAAGATCCGCCCCATCCCGCTTCTCCTTTTTAGGTACTATTACCCTGTGCCCACTTCGGACCTCCTCATTACCTTTTACCACTTGGTGATATTACAAATCATGTGTTAAAATGACAGCTGTCCATATACATACTCGTACCTACCCATTCTTTAAGACCTATCTGACCCCTGATGCAGGCCTCCAGCACCCTTTAGACTCTCCACCCCTTGCATTTACTTGTAGCCCGATATATAACATGAGTACATTGCACTTTCCTAACCTGCCTGGACTCTCTGACACCTTCCCTCTCCCCTTCCTCCCCCTCGCATTTTCCCATTCTTCTTTTTCCTTTTCCACCACGCCCTTAAGATTACCTGGCCACAGGTTCCTATGTAAGATGATTAGTGACATATAACACACACCGGTAGTGGAGGGGAGCCTTCAAGCTCTCTCCCTCTACACTACCTTTTCCCCCCTCCCCCCTACGGGGGCTGTATTCTTGGTGCGGTTAGGGATTATTTATTTTATCCTCCGCACTCCCTATTTGGCAGAGTGTAGTAGTCTCTGCCCAACCCGGAGAACCTGGTGGAATCTAGTGCATACCCTCCCTTATCTCCCATAGTTTTTACCTCACACCCTTCTTTCCCCCCCCCTTTTTTTTTTTTTTTTTCTCTCTCTCCACTCACAATGAAAGTGGGCACGCTGAACGTTAGAGGCCTGAACTCCCCCACTAAGAGAAGTTTACTCCTCAAATTTTTGAAAACCCAACGTCTCGACGTTGTATACATACAGGAGACTCACTGGACGGAGTCTCGGGCCGCCATGTTCCACCCCAGGGATTTCCCGATTCGCTTGTCTTCCACGTTCCACAAAAAAGCCAGGGGAGTTACTGTCTTAATTGGTAGACATGTCTCCTACGAGCCCATCTACCTTGAAACGGACCCTTCTGGCCGTTACATAATATGTGTCTGCCGATTGGATAATAATCTGGTCACGTTAGTCGCTCTGTATTCCCCCAATGTCAACCAGACTCGCTTCCTTGGCAACCTGTTGGGTAAAGTAAGCCGACTTAAACAGGGCCATGTTATTATAGGTGGTGACTGTAATCTGGTGTGGGACCCGCGCAGGGATAGAAAGTCACAAAGAAAGGGACCCCCACACCGAGGAGAAGAACATTATTCTCACCTCTTCAGGAATGTTGTCTCACAACACTCATATCACGATATCTGGAGGGCCCTGCACCCTGATGTCGATGACTACACTTGTTATTCGACCCCCTTTCAGTCTTTTTCTCGGCTTGATTATTTTTTTTGTCACTCATGGACATTACAGACGGTTGCGGCGGCTAGGATTGTACCCTGCGTTTGGTCGGATCATGATGCAGTAGTTGTAGATATCACTTTCTCTCCCTCTGGGGAGGGTAGACACTCTTGGCGTCTACCAGAACACCTCCTCGCGGACCCACAAATCCCAATTTGGATACGGGAAATAGAGGTTTTTTTTAATATAAATGATACGGGAACTACATCTGCGCTAACCCTGTGGGCGTCGCTTAAGGCCTATCTCCGCGGACTCTTCATGCAGAAGTCCTCAGAGATTAGACGACACAGAGGAGCCAGCCTAGCCCAACTGTATCATGACTACTCTATCTCTAGGACTCAACTCAGAAAAGCCAGAACAGACTCCTTGGTCAGGAGGGTTCAGAATCTCAAAAAACATATTGAAACTTATGAACTAGAGAGGGTCCAGAGAGGACTTTATCTCCTGAAGCAGAGATACTACCACAAAGGAGACAGGGCGGACCGACTCCTGGCCCACAAACTTCAACAGAAAACCTTATTGAACAAGATAGCTTATATCAAAAGAGATAGCAGAAAATTTTATTCTCCTAGTGATATAGGAGATGTCTTCGCAGACTACTACAGTGGTTTATACCAGATATCTGCTGACCCCTGTTCCCACTATAGGCCGGCACACGCCATCCCCAAGTTTCTACACAAACTTCAACTGCCGCAGGTTCCAGATGATATGAGAGATCTTCTCACTGCCCCTTTCACAGTGGAGGAGATTGAGAAGACGATCAAAAGTCTTAAGGCACATAAATCTCCTGGGCCGGATGGCTTCGATGCCATGTTTTATAAAAAATTTATTACCCCATTATGTCCTCTTCTTGCCCGAGTGTTTGGTGAGGCCATGGATGCTGGTAGCTTCCCCCGGGAATTCCTAGAGGCATCAATCATAACTATACCCAAACCTGGGAAGAGCCCTGATCTATGTGAGAATTACCGCCCAATATCTCTTATAAATGGAGATGTTAAACTATACGCAAAAAATTTAGCCTCAAGGCTGAATAAAACCCTTCCAGGTCTGATCCACCAAGATCAGGTGGGATTTACTCCGGGACGACAAGGCTCAGACAATACCAGGCGCCTGTTGAATATCTTCTCTGAGACAGCCGCACTTAAGATCCCACTGGTTACCCTGTCAGATGCTGAGAAAGCATTCGACAGGGTCCGGTGGGAATATATGATTGAGGTCCTGCGTTCTTTTGGATTCCCCTCTGCATTTATCACAGCGGTAATGGCCCTATACTCAGGCCCATCCGCTAGAGTCAGAGGACTGGGGTTTGTATCTAGAGCTTTTGAGATTAAGAACGGCACGAGACAGGGGTGTCCCCTGTCGCCACTTCTTTTTGCTCTCATGATGGAACCGCTGGCAACGAAACTTCGAGCATCCCCCTCTATACAACCCCTGGTGTTACATGATATCCCGCAAGTCCTAGCACTATTCGCGGATGACCTGACAATCTTTTTAGCAAATCCTGAGGAGTCGCTCCCTGAATTGTTCAAGATCTTGACCGAGTTTGCTAACCTAACATATTACAAGCTCAACTACACCAAGACTGAAGCCTATGCTATTGGTCTAGATGAGACCACTCTGGAGATCCTGAGAAGAACATATCCATTTAAATGGTCAACCGAAGGACTGAAGCACCTGGGGGTAGTGCTCTCTCATGACCCTAAACGAATAGTGACTGCAAATTACGGGTCACTACTCAAGGAATTCCAACAGACTGTCTCTAGTTGGAAGGTGCCGGAGGTCTCCTGGACGGGTAGAGTTGCGGCTGTAAAGATGCTCTTACTCCCAAAGCTGATCTATTTCTTTCGGTGCCTCCAGGTTCCTGTTCCGGCATATCTTCTCAACCACTTTCAATCCATCTTTACTAAATACGTGTGGAAGGGACGCCACGTGCGGCTTCCCCTGACCCAACTACAAAAGCCAAAACGATGCGGAGGCTTGTCGATGCCAAACATTACATTATACTATAAGGCTGCTATGCTCTCGAATATTACCGCCTGGGGGGTGAGGGATTGCTCTGCAAGATGGTACCAAATAGAGCAGGGCTCATTGCCAGCTGGTGTGGACTTGGCCAATCTCATATGGATCCCAGATCACGCAGAAGTACTGAGCGGAATACATTGCCGCACAATCAGGACCTGTCTGAAGCTTTGGAGAGAGCTGCGATCTCTTGATTCGATGGCCCCGCACCCCTCCCCTATACACTCCATCAAAGCTTTAATGCAGTGCCTTCCTGAATCGCACCCCAGGAAATGGGAAGCCCTAGGGATCGGACTACTCTCAGATCTATATAGGGGAGACGCTCTGGCTATCCCACCCCAAGCTTATCCGACAGACAACTTCCCTAGAGAGTTGCAATTTGAATATCTCCGCTTAGTTTCGCTCCTTTTATCCTGGGGATTTCAGAAAACTAACATGAGAGTGCTCACCAACTGGGAGAGGAGGTGGTTGGTTGGTAGGCCTCTACGTGGCTCGCTATCGTTCCACTACAGAATCCTCCTTAACTGCCCTCACTTCTTAAAAACCTGGACCACAGAGGACTGGGAGAGAGACTTGGGGGTAGTGAAATCAGACGATAAATGGCAGCGTGCTCTCCAGGATGTTGGTGCAGCGGTGCGCTGCTCCAACCTCTTCGAACTATATCTTAAAATCCTACTTCGGTGGCATTGGGTCCCAACCAGGCTGCACAGAATATATCCCTCCAAATCAGCGGACTGTTGGAGAGGATGCGCCCAGCGAGGTACCCACCTGCATATCTGGTGGGAATGCCCCAAACTGAACCAATTTTGGACTCGGGTAGCGAGGCTGCTCCGGAGACTGGGTCTGGTGGATGACCTCACAGGAGATACGGCGCTCTTTCATCTTGGATTGCAGAGCCTCCCAAGGGCATCCCGCCTACTAGGTGTTGTCATCCTTTTAGCGGCAAAACTAGTTATAGCTAGGCAATGGATGAAACAAACCCCGGTTACACTTACCCCAGTCCTTGAGTCCTTGGATTACATTCAAAACATGGAAGAATACACGTTAAGGGTCGAAGGTCGTTATGACTTCTATTGCTCTATATGGTTGACATGGGAAGAGTTTAGGAGACCTGACAATGCCGACGCTCTGGGGGACGAACAGATAGTTGAACAACTCTAACCCTGGGTTGTGGTCTTGGCGGCCCGGTTACTCCTCCATCCTTCAGTGATCCTCCGCTCTCCCCCCCCCCCCCCCCCCTTTTTTTTTTTTTTTCCCCACTCCCTTCCTCCCCCCCTACCCCACTTCTTTTCCTACCTTTCCCTCCCCCCACCTCTTGACCATGGTTCTCGTGGAAATACCCCTTCACTGTAATCATAAGTTGACCTCCAGATGTTCCCCCCTTCAGAACCTAACAAATACCACAATGTTTGTCTTAAGATGACAATTACTCAAAACTTAGTTTCTTCTCTATATGTCCTATACTGCGAACCCTTGATCCTGAGAGTTTTTATCTCCCGATAAGTACCAGTTTACAGGGCCCATAAGTGGTCCTAAGTTACACTGTTGACGCTTGCATGTTATGTTAACTTATTATAAGAAAAGAGGCATTATTAAGGTCAATACCATGTTCCCATTATAGCTCAGTGTACCTATGTTTGATAGAAGGAATTATTGTCATATAATACTGTTTGAGATATTGTCCTTGCTACTGTGATTGTAATTTGACTTATTTCATTGCCTCAATAAAAATAAAATGTAAAAAAAAAATTAAAAAAAAAAATATATTGTGGATATAAACTGACCTTGCTGAACAATAGACAGAATAGTCTCCATTTTGAATGTAGAAACCCTGACCAACTTGTTTTGGGCATTCAGATCCAAAACTGATCTGAAAAATACCTCCTTCTATAGAACCATGAAGATTTGAATAAAATCCCATCCAACAATGGAACAGGAACAAACCCTCCCATAGCTTCTAGATCCAAAATTGATTGAAAAAAAGGCTTGAGCCTTCAAAGCATATTCAAGTACATTGGACAAAATAAACCTTCCCCTGGGAGGCCTTGTTCTGAAACCTATCCGATAACCCTGAGACACTATATTCAGAACCCAGGGATCTGAAACAGACTGGAACCAAACCTCCTGGGGGGAAAAAAGACACACCCTTCCCCCTACCAGTGCCCCTAGATCGGGGGATGTACTTTCATGCAGATTTGGAAGTATGTATAGCTTTTTTAGATTGCTTAGACATGTTCCAATTGGCAGGCAGGACCAGAGGGACTTTGCTTACAAGAGGAGGAATCAGATTTCTGCTCCCTATTCTGACGAAAAGGACAAAAGCGGTTAGAATCCTTAGACTTAACCCTGGACTTATTGTTCTGAAGAAGATAAGCTCCTTTACCTTCGGTAAGAGTAGAAATAATATAATCCAAATCAGAGTCAAACAACTTCTTTGCTTGAAAAGAAAGATACAAGTCTAGATTTAGAAGCCATATCAACAGACCAAGATTTTAACCATAAAGCTCTTCTAGAAAGAACTGCCAAAGACATACATTTGGCATTAATCTTAATGATATGAAATACAGGAGCACAAATAAATGAATTAGTAAATTTAAGCAATCCTAAAAGGTTAAAAAATCTACACTAACAGAATTAACAGAAAACTACTCGGAGATACTATTTAACTAAATAGAAGCAGCAACAATGTCAGCAATAGAAATAGCTGGCCTAAATAAGTAACCTGCTTGCAAAAAGGCCCTTCTGTGAAAAGATTTGTATTTCCTATCAAAAGGGTCCTTAAAAGAAGTATCATCCAGAGGAATAGTAGTATGCTTGGCCAGAGTAGAAATAGCCCCACCTACCTTAGGGACAGTACAGGGCCGGACTGGGACAAAAAAAAAGGCCCTGGACATTTTGAAGCATAGAGGCCCACTCCCCCCCCCCTCCTCTGCTCACCACTTCTTATTTAACCGTACTTTAGGTAGGGTGTAGGACCTTAAAGGGATACTAAACCAAAAAAATTCCTACATCATTCAGATAAAGCATGCAATTTTAAGCAACTTTCTAATTTACTCCTATTATCAATTTTTTCTTCGTTCTCTTGCTATCTTTATTTAAAAAGTAGGGATGTAAAGCTTAGGAGCCGGCCCATTTTTGGTTCATAACATGGGTTATGCTTGCTTATTGGTTTGCTAAATGTAACCACCAATAAGCAAGCGCTATCCATGGTGCTGAACCTAAAATGGTCTGTCTCATAAGCTTTACATTCCTGCTTTTTAAATAAAGATAGCCAGAGAATGAATACATTTTGATAATAGGAGTAAATTAGAAAGTTGCTTAAAATTGCTGCTCTATCTGATTCATGAAAGACAGAAATTGGGTTTAGTGTCCCTTTAACTGGTGCAGCAGAAACCTAGAAACTGATTTCTTAGTTTAGACATGCTACATATTAAAGAACTGTTACCTAAATAAGTTTTTTTAATATAACATGTTTGCAGAACATCTTCTCTATAGCATATATGTCTGACTGAAGCCATAGCCAAAATGACATTCCACTGAACCAATAATCTGACCCTTCACCCTTGTCAGAGAGATTTCTGACTACTAACATGTCAACTGCTTCACTGATCACAGCTGAAAGGGCCTGAAACACTATGAACAACTTTAAATGTGCAGCTTGAGTTGCCACTGCACAGGGATTTTAAAGCAGATGATGAAACATGATCTTATCTGCTTTGCAATCCCCATACAACCGCAGTCCGCAGCAAAGGAGTACATGGGCGGTTGTTAAATCCCCACAAAAAGAGCTTGAGGAAAGGAAAAAATGTACCCCCTCTTAAAGTATCTCCTTAAAAACTTACTAGACCAGGCCCGCTAAAAATGCGTAAGGGCAAACAAACTTCACATCTGATGACAGGATAGAGCACTAACAAAGAGGGAGCGCGTGCAAAACCTGATGCAAATAAAGGAAAAATCATGCCAAAGCCTGACATGTGCAAATCCAATGCTCGGGAAAAACTACTAAATTGTGCAAAAAAACCTGATGTGTGCAAACCAGAGAGCACAGTGCACTTTCCCGACACACGCAGACCCGAAAGTTGACATGTGCAAAAAACAAACAAACTGGTGAATGCAAAAGAGAGGACTAATAAAAGGGGAATAACCTAAGTAGAGATTCTGCCCCAGGGTTATTTATGTATAAAGAAAAAATAAATATATATATAAATGTAATATTATTTACCAAGAAAGCTAAACCAGTACTGAAATATATCAGCAAAAGATAAGGAATAAGAATATACTAAAGAACCAGCAAAAGGAGGCAAAGGCCATGTCCCTGTGACACCTGTGGAAGGATTGTGACTAATTTCCCATGAGGTAAGAAATAAGACACAACCCATACTCCATACATATCCCTCTGACAAATCAGGGCATTCTGAGGGGAAATAGGCCTCAACTCAGTCTGAGAACCCCTCTCATTGAAGAATCACATGCACATCTTCATTCTTTACCTTCCTCTAGCAGAGGCAGAGACAAGACTCAGATGCCAGTGAGGTGGGAGGAGTTTTATAAAATGCTTGTGGTTTGGGAATCTTTGCTTCCTCCTAGTGGCAGGAAAGACTAATTCCCAGGAGTAATGGATTGTGGACTCTCACCACTTGTATGAAAGAAATCTGTAATCTATGTTTTTAAAATGCTTCAAATTGCCCAGACTGGCTATTTGATTTGCATCAATTGCAAATGGTGTTTAATATCCCTTTAAAAACAAGTTTGTTAACTTGTTTCACTTTTGGAAAAAGAAAAACCTTACAAGCTTTTTGAGACTGTCTTCCTTAAAGGACATTATGGCAACTGTCCATTGTATTTATATCTATACCATTAATGTCTTTGGAATGATATCATTGTATGGTGTTAGATATGCATTAATAAAGCTTGTTTTTAAAAAAAAATAATAAAAAAAAAAATAATGCTTACCTGATAATTTCCTTTACTTCAGACGTAAAGAGTCCACAGCTGCATTCATTACTTTTGCTAATTCAGAACCTGGCCACCAGGAGGAGACAAAGACAACAAAAGCTTAAATACCTCTCCCACTTCCCCCATCCCCCAGTCATTCTGCCGAGAAACAAGGAACAGTAGAAGCAGCATAGGGTAAAAAAGGTGCAAAACAAAAATAACCGACGGGGAGCTGTGGACTCTTTCCGTCTGAAGAAAAGGAAATTATCATCAGGTAAGCATAATTTATGTTTTTCTTCATAAACGGAAAGAGTCCACAGCTGCATTCATTACTTTTGGGAAAACAATACCCAATGCTAAAATGGGAGGGTACAAAAGGAGGCCCATTCTGAGGGCACCAGGCCTAAACCCATACTCCAGAATAACCCAGCTTCGTCCAAAAGCTGAGAAAAAAACTTTGAAAAATGAAAAAGGCCCAAGGATACTGACCCACAGATCGTCCATAAGCCTTGTTAGAGACCGCAGGAACTAGACTCGAATGAGCCAACAGCCTCCAAGAGACACCATCAACCGCCAGTCTGTCTCCAAACAACAAACCCATATTAAAGAAGGGGATCAAACAGCCGTATGCTCCGAAAGGAGAAGACACGGAGAAGACATCCATAAAGGATACCTGAGAACCCTAAAAAGGGTACAACAAAAATCTTAAAAAGGGCCCAAACGAGCCTCAAGAACGCAGGGCGAAAATCCCAGAGGGCCAAGCCGAAGAGACCCAACCAGTCTCGTATAACAAGGGTGGCAACACCCAACTCTAGTTTGCTCAAAATCCACGGAATCAAGACTTAGAGAATGAAAAAGAGAAGTGAATGTTCCCTAAACAAAGTGTATCCACACCGTAGAAGGTAACTGAAGATGGGAACCCCAAAAACCGTTAATCTCATGCAACAACTCAGATAGGGACAACCCCTGACGGAAACACCTGAAGAGTCAGAACGCTGTATGCTGCTGTATGTTGCTGTCATCAGAAGCTGAATCTAGAATTTTTAAAAATACAAGCAAAGGTAGATGAGGTTAGGTACAAATCCTAACCTACAGCTTGCTGGACGTCCAGCTAACCAGCTGACGCCTCCAGACCTTTCCACAAAATTCTAAACGTGGAAAAGAAGCAGAGCCCCCCAAGGAAGGCTCCTCAAACCTCGATGACCCGAGGACAAAATTAGCAGAGCAACAGATCTCAATCCTGCTCCAAACACTGGACCAGCTCAAGCGACAGGCATGTCAGATGACAGGGGAAGCAAACCCGACCCCAAGCCCGCCAGGGAATGGAAGAATGGGGAATAAGCCATCCCAACAGAGCTCGGATGCCAACCCGTTCTCTCCTTCAACATAATGCACTTCCAACCCCCTAGGACTTGGAATAGAGAAAAATGCATAGATCCTAGAAAGACCTGGCACAACTCTCAGTGAGTGTCTCGGCATGGAGAGAGTATTCTCCAAACAGCTGGACGAACAAGTCACAGAGCAGCCTGGCTGCTGCCTCTCCTACTAAAAAGGTACTTGTTCCGCAAACCAGTGCATTAACAAGTGCTTTGAGAGAAGCCGGAACAAACAACCTTCAGAAACTGTTTATGGGACTTTTCCCACTCGTCACTGCCTTCAGAGCCTCTGAGAGCAACCGGTTTGCCGAGACAGGCGCAGAACCCTCTTCTAGGCAGCCCAGCACAGAGAGGTACATAACTATCTGTCTCCTCCTGCACACAAGACAGGACCACAACCCTCCCGAGAGAGGAGACCCCACTGCTGAAGGAGTCAATCTACCCCCCCAAAGGGGGAGGGCACAGAAAGAAAACGGCACACATACCCACAAGGATGTGAGAAGGCTGTAGGCTAATCAGTCAAGGACCGAATGAATAATCATCCATGTCACCACTGTTGATGGAACGGAGAAAAACTCCACGGAAAAAAGGGATCACAATCCCTCCTAAAGACAAATCAGCCCACGCTGAACACAATAAGACCCCTAAAACTGCGACCCAGAGCCGTCTCAAAAAGACAGACGTCTCCAGGGAGCATAAGGTACCCCCGTCTGCAGAAAGCAGACCTCACAGGGGATGAATCCGGGCTAACCCAAAAAACCGGGCATATGAATCGCTCATAAATTTCCAGCCCAAAGAGAAGAGAACTCCCCTAGCAGGAGGCGAACTCTCCACCAACAAGGTGCTAGGCCGTAGTCATGCAAATTACTCTAGAGCCCAAAGTGCACCAAGAACCACACAGTGAAGTCCAAGACTAAGGGAAATAACTATGAGAACAGAGTTCACCCGAAGAGAGAGAACAAAAAAGACTAGTTTCCATAATCCTCTCAGATTATCCTTCCAGAGGACCCCCCCAAAGAAGAATGCAGAGCATCCTGATTCTGGCGGAACGTCCCTTAAGCGAAAGCTAGGAAAGGAGGAAACCCTAATATGGAACTACGAACTCCCGAAAGCAGAAAAGAGCTACACGGCCCTCAACGTCTGCCAGTAAAAAACGGACGATGTCCAAACAGGCTCGACCCTAAGGAAGAGACCTCAAGAGGGAATAAGTCCTAAAAGGACAATCCCAAGGAACCTTGAAAAGGCAAGACCACCAGCGAACTGGTTGCACGAAGAACCTAAATCCTTCAACCTCACAACGGGAAGGAAACACTCTAGATCCCGAAAGCGGAAACCAACAGAGAATGTTGTAACAGATCTCAACGGAGACCCGGCCAATATAGACAGAAAGGCTAATGAGGACCGAACATAATCCTCCATGCCCCTAGACAAACCACGGATCATCAAATCCTCTCGGAATACTAGCTGAAAACTTGTAAAAGAAAACAAATAGTGGGAACCACTCAACGCCCTAAACGGACCAGCCAGGCATAACATGCACCATGTGTCTGAAATAGGCCTTAAAAACAGAAGGATTGGTACCCAGTGAGGACCAGCCTGAAACCAAGGGCCCATTACTGAAGGCCACATCAGTCACCCACTTAAGAGGGAGAGATCAACAACAGACAACAGAAGACTAAAACACGTCTTCGTGTAGAAGTAACCAGTGCGACCACAAAATCGCGAGTATCAATTCCAGAGAAGAAAATTCCCAAAGGAATGTTATAACAAACATGAGCTTTAAACCAAATAAAATCCATCCTACCGGATTAAAATAATAGATAAAATAATAGATAAGACAACCCGTAGGTTATCGCCCAGGAAGAAAGGACACTCCTGCAGGACCAGCCCAACAGGAATCCGAGTCTTCCAAGCTCAGAACTGGAAGATACTCAAGAAAACAAGACAATAAGAAGATTACGTAATCTCCTTATGTCTAATCGTGCATGCCATCCACATCGGAAGACTGAGGTGGGATCCTTCAACAACGCCAAAACGTGCCTCAGTAGAACACGAAGGCACGCCAGTCTATAACGAAAGGCATAACTTACCTCCGCCGGGGCAAACGATGACCCTGGCCCCGAAGGTTGACCCCCTGAAGCCTCAGGGACAGTCACTCCCCCAGAGGGCTGAACTGGACCAGGAGATCCCCCACTTGACGAGCCCTGGTTAACAGAACACGGACAATATCTTAAACACACTCCTGGGAGATGTAAATGCGCCAGCGCCAAAGATATGGCCATGCGGAACCGTGTCGTAACCTCCGGAGGAAACAAGCAACCCTCCAGAGAAGAATAAGCCGCATTTGGGTTACCTGCATGCGTAGTAAGAGTTGGTTGTAGGGAACGCGCCTCGCGGGAAACCGAATCCCCAGAAGAGGATGGCTCAGCGGATCCCTGGTTCCCCGATCCCGAGGAACGGAGCACTCTAAAAACGGCATCCTGAACATAACTGATGGACATGTATCACCCGGGCCAATTCATATTCTTCGCAAGAAGTAGAATCAGAATCAGAGACATCGGTCTCTAAAAAATCAGAATCCTCCATAACTGGGATATTGATAAAAAAATGGACCAAAAATAAAAATACAAGCGGCACCTTACACCCCCAATGGCTGGGGCATTGGACACTCACCACCTCCTATGAACCAGACAGCAGCGAACTAGAATTTCTCCGTCACCACACGGTCAGGAATGCGGAAATGGAGAGCCAGAATGTGACCAGGCCCAGTCACAAGGTGTACCGTGCAGTCCATTAAAAAGTGCGCCCAACCATAAAGAACGCGTCACTTGCAATAGGTTGTTATGTTCCGAAATAGCCATGAGCCCAATTATCCCTACACATTAGCAGACAATCGTACAACAAACATGATTAAACCCCCCTATTCAATAATCCCCCTCAGAAGATATTAACCCTTGATTCCAAGATACAAAAGGAGCCTCACCGACACCCTGTATTTCAAGTTCTGCCCGCAAGGTTGTAGCCTCACGGATAAACTGTTTTAATTACAAGACATTTATGATGAAAGTAAAATGAAACAATCTTACTGGAATCTACCCCGTGGAGCAGGAACACGGCCCTTCAAGTGTGACAGATAGTAGTGTCGCTTCTGCCATGGACTTGAAAGAAGAAAGCAGGCAGCGAAACTCGTCAACGCTTATTGCTTGTGGATTTGTTAATCTGAGTCGACATGGTTTCACAGGAAGACTCTCCCTGCATCTCCGGACTCTAACTTTCACCCATGCTCTCACTGAGAGGCTAACAGGACTACTTAAAACTCCAGCCCCATTCCCAAGAGTACTACCTTCCATAAGAGACTATCGAAAAAACTTCTGACACTTCTCTGCCAACCTCCTGGGATGAAAGGCAAAGAATGACTGGGGGATGGAGGAAGGGTGAGAGGTATTTAAGCCTTTGGCTGGGGTGTCTTTGCCTCCTCCTGGTGGCCAGGTTCTGAATTCCCAAAAGTAATGAATGCAGCTGTGGACTCTTTCCGTTGATGAAGAAAATATGATTCAATAATGACAGGGCATCACTGTCAAGCAATGGCATTGTTCTTGTCTCCCAACGATCAATCTGACCCTAAGTCCCTTAATAATGGACATTTATTTTTTGTTTGTGAAGATAAATTTGCTTAAAGGGATATGAAACCCAAATTTATTCTTTCATGATTCAGATAGAACATGCAATTTTAAAGAACTTTCTAATTTACACAAATATTTACATTTTTCTTTCTCTTGGTATCTTTATTTAAAAAAGCAGTAATGTAAAGCTTAGGAGCCTGCCCATTTTTGGTTCAGTACACTGGGTAGCACTTGCTGATTGGTGGCTACATTTACATTTTAACAGTTCTCTTTCATATGCATGGCAGATTTATGTTTAATGTCACTTTAACGGAACAGTCAAAATCAAAATTCCATGATCCTCTTTTAACCCAATTGTGCTTTTTACAGAGGAGAACGTTCCCAAAGTATAAAGTATATCAGTCTGATCCTCCCTAGTAAGGTCTGTCCAGTCCCGAAATACCAGGCAATCCTCCTCTGAACAAGGAACATGGCAACTCCAGATGGTCGATTCGGCCATCTGTCGGCCTCATCAGTGAGGTGCAGCCATATCCCTCTAAGCACATTGGGCAGGGAGTCCACGTCTGACGTCCTCAGGGTCGTTATTCAAATACATACATAGAGAGAAGCAGTATACCAGGAACAAACAACTCCGTACCGTGTTTAATGGAGAGTTGCAACCTGGGAGCAGCCTCTCTTAGTACAAATGTTCTTTTCACAGAACACTTCTCTTTCTGTATGTATTTGCATTGCTACTCTGGGGTTGATTTTCAACAAAGGATAACGAAAGAAAAAAGCAAATTGGATAATAAAAGTAAACTGCAAAAAATAAAAAAAAAACGGCATGCTCTATCTGAATCATGAAAGTTTAATTTTGACATTACTGTCCTTTTAAAGGGAAAGTCTACTCCAGAATTGTTATTGTTTAAAAACAATTTACGTAAGAATTTACCTGATAAATTAATTTCTTTCATATTGGCATGAGTCCATGAAATAGTGACGTATGGGATATACATTCCTACCAGGAGGGGCAAAGTTTCCCAAACCTCAAAATGCCTATAAATACACCCCTCACTACACCCACAATTCAGTTTAACGAATAGCCAAGAAGTGGGGTGATAAGAAAGGAGCAAAAGCATCAACAAGGAATTGGAATAATTGTGCTTTATACAAAAAATCATAACCACCACAAAAAAGGGTGGGTCTCATGGACTCTTGCCAATATGAAAGAAATGAATTTATCAGGTAAATTCTTACATAAATTAGGTTTTCTTTCATGTAATTGGCAAGAGTCCATGAGCTAGTGACGTATGGGATAGCAAATACCCAAGATGTGGAACTCCACGCAAGATTCACTAGAGAGGGAGGGATAAAAATAAAGACAGCCAATTCCGCTGAAAAATTAATCCACAACTCAAATCAAAAGTTTTAATCTTTATAATGAAAAAAAATGAAATTGTAAGCAGAAGAATCAAACTGAAACAGCTGCCTGAAGTACTTTTCTACCAAAAACTGCTTATGAAAAAGAAAAAACATCAAAATGGTAGAATTTAGTAAAAGTATGCAAAGAAGACCAAGTTGCTGCTTTGCAAATCTGATCAACAGAAGCTTCATTCTTAAAAGCCCAGGAAGTGGAAACAGACCTAGTAGAATGAGCTGTAATCCTCTGAGGCGGGGATTTACCCGACTCCAAATAAGCATGATGAATCAAAAGCTTTAAACAAGATGTCAAAGAAATGGCAGAAGCCTCCTGACTTTTCCTAGAACCAGAAAAGATAACAAATAGACTAGAAGTCTTTCTGAAATCTTTAGTAGCTTCAACATAATATTTCAAAGCTCTTACCACATCCAAAGCATGTAAAGATCTCTCCAGAGAATTCTTAGGATTAGGACACAACAAAGGGACAACAATTTCTCTACTAATGTTGGAATTCACAACTTTAGGTAAAAATTTAAATGAAGTCCGCAAAACCGCCTTATCCTGATGAAAAATTAGAAAAGGAGAATCACAAGAAAGAGCAGATAATTCAGAAACTCTTCTAGCAGAAGAGATGGCCAAAAGGAACAATACTTTCCAAAAAAGCAATTTAAATGTCCAGAGAATGCATAGGCTCAAACAG
Source organism: Bombina bombina (assembly GCF_027579735.1). NCBI lineage: Eukaryota > Metazoa > Chordata > Amphibia > Anura > Bombinatoridae > Bombina > Bombina bombina. The sequence goes on along the minus strand of NC_069504.1, from coordinate 1,058,738,660 downwards.
AGAAGCCTGTAAAGCCTTCAAAACCAGATTAAGACTCCAAGGAGGAGAGATTGATTTAATGACAGGCTTGATACGAACCAAAGCCTGTACAAAACAATGAATGTCAGGAAGATTAGCAATTTTTTCTGTGAAACAGAACAGAAAGAGAAGAGATTTGTCCTTTCAAGGAACTTGCAGACAAACCCTTATCTAAACCATCCTGAAGAAACTGTAAAATTCTAGAAATTCTAAAAAAATGCCAAGAGAATTTATGAGAAGAACACCATGAAATGTAAGTCTTCCAAACTCGGTAATAAACCTTTCTAGACACAGATTTACAAGCCTGCAACATAGTATTAAACACCGAGTCAGAGGAACCTCTATGACTAAGCACTAAGTGTTCAATCTCCATACCTTCAAATTTAATGATTTGAGATCCTGATGGAAAAATGGGCCTTGAGATAGAAGGTCTGGCCTTAACGGAAGTGGCCAAGGTTGGCAACTGGACATCCGAACAAGATCCGCATACCAAAACCTGTGTGGCCATGCTGGAGCCACCAGCAGTACAAACGAACACTCCATTATGACTATGGAAATCACTCTTGGAAGAAGAACTAGAGGCGGAAAGATATAAGCAGGTTGATAACTCCAAGGAAGTGTCAACGTATCCACTGCTTCAGCCTGAGGATCCCTGGACCTGGACAGATACCTGGGAAGTTTCCTGTTTAGATGAGAAGCCATCAGATCTATTTCTGGAAGCCCTCACATCTGAAAAAACACATCTGGGTGAAGAGACCACTCTCCCGGATGTAAAGTCTGGCGACTGAGATAATCCGCTTCCCAATTGTCTATACCTGGGATATGGACCGCAGAAATTAAACAGGAGCTGGATTCCGCCCAAGCAAGTATCCGAGATACTTCTTTCATAGCTTGAGGACTGTGAGTCCCACCTTGATGATTGACATATGCCACAGTTGTGACATTGTCTGTCTTAAAACAAAAACGGTTCTCTCTTCAGAAGAGGCCAAAACTGAAGAGCTCTGAGAATCGCACGGAGTTCCAAAATATTGATTGGTAAACTTGCCTCTTGAGATTTCGAAACCCCCTGAGCTGTCAGAGATCCCCAAACAGCTCCCCAACCTGAAAGACTCGCATCTGTTGTGATCACAGTCCAGGTTGGACGAACAAAAGAGGCCCCTTGAACTAAATGATGTTGATCTAACCACCAAGTCAGAGATAGTCGAACATTGGGATTCAAGGATATTAATTGTGATATCTTTGTATAATCCCTACACCATTGATTCAGCATACAAAGCTGAAGAGATCTCATGTGAACTAACTAAGGGGATCGCGTCCGATGCTGCAGTCATGAGATCTAAAACCTCCATGCACATAGCTACTGAAGGGAATGATTGAAACTGAAGGTTCCGACAAGCTGCAACCAATTTCAGACGTCTCTTGTCTGTTAGAGACAAAGTCATGGATACGGAATCTATTTGGAAACCTAAAAAGGTTACCCTTGTCTGAGGAGTCAAATAACTTTTTGGTAAATTGATCCTCCAACCATGTCTCTGAAGAAACAACACTAGTTGATTTGTGTGAGATTCTGCAGAACATAAATACTGAGCAAGTACCAAGATATCGTCCAAATAAGGAAACACCGCAATACCCCGCTCTCTGATTACAGAGAGTAGGGCACCGAGAACCTTTGAAAAGATCCTTGGAGCTGTCGCTAGGCCAAAAGGAAGAGCAAAAATTGGTAATGCTTGTCTAGAAAAAAAGGAAAAACAGGAACTGATAGTGATCTGGATGAATCGGAATATGAAGATATGCATCCTGTAAGTCTATTGTGGACATATAATGCCCTTGCTGAACAAAAGGCAGAATAGTCCTTATAGTCACCATTTTGAAAGTTGGTATTCTTACATAACGATTCAAAATTTTTAGATCCAGAACTGGTCTGAAAGAATTCTCCTTCTTTGGGACAATGAACATATTTTAATAAAACCCCAGACCCCGTTCCTGAACAGGAACTGGCACAATAACCCCAGATACCTCAAGGTCTGAAACACACTTCAGGAAAGCCTGAGCCTTTTCTGGGTTCGCTGGAATGCGTGAGAGAAAGAAACTTTTCACAGGCGGTCTTACTTTGAAACCTTTTCTGTACCCTTGAGAAACAATGTTCTGAATCCAATGATTTTTGATTGAATTGATCCAAACATCCTTGAAAAATCTTAGTCTGCCCTCTACCAGCTGAGCTGGAATGAAGGCTGCACCTTCATGCGGATTTGGGGGCTGATTTAGATCTTTTAAATGGCTTGGATTTATTCCAGACTGAAGAAGGCTTCCAATTGGAAACCGTTCCCTTAGGGGAAGGATCAAGTTTCTGTTCCTTATTTTGTCGAAAGGAACGAAAACGGTTAGCAGCCTTAAATTTACCCTTAGTAACCCAGTGACAGTTGAAATAATTGAATCCAACTGAGAACCAAATAATTTATTACCTTGGAAAGAAAGAGATAGCAACGTTGATTTAGAAGTCATATCAGCATTCCAAGATTTAAGCCATAAAGCTCTTCTAGCTAATATAGCTAAAGACATATATCTGACATCAATTCTAAAGATATCAAAAATGGCATCACAAATGAAATTATTAGCATGTTGAATTAACTTAATGCTATACACATTATGATCTGATACTTGTTGAGCTAGGGTTTCCAACCAAAAAGTTAAAGGAGCTGCAACATCAGCCAAAGAAATAGCAGGCCTAAGAAGATGACCCGAACATAAATAAGCCTTCCTTAGATAAGATTCAAGTTTCCTATCTAAAGGATCTTTAAAAGAAGTACTATCTGCAGTAGGAATAGTAGTATGTTTAGCAAGAGTAGAGATGGCCCCATCAACTTTGGGGATCTTTTTCCCAAAACTCCAATCTATCAGTCGGCAAAGGATACAGTTTCTTAAACCTTGAAGGAGTAAAAGTAGTACACAGTCTATTCCATTCCCTAGAAATCACATCTGAAATAGCATCAGGAACTGGAAAAACCTCAGGAATAACTACATGAGGTTTAAAAACCGAATTTAAACGTTTACTAGTTTTAATATCAAGAGGACTAGTCTCCTCCATATCTAATGCAATCAACACCTCTTTTAATAAGGAACGAATATACTCCATTTTAAATAAGTATGAAGATTTGTCAGTGTCAATATTTGAGGAAAAATCTTCTGAACCAGATAGATCCTCATCAGAGATAGATAAATCAGAATGTTGCCGGTCATTTAAAAATTCATCAATCTTATGAGAAGTTTTAAAAGACCTTTTACGTTTATTAGAAGGTGGTATGACAGACAAACCCTTCTGATTGGAATTAGAAACAAATTCTCTCACATTAACAGGAATATCCTGAGCATTAGAAGTTGAAGGAACAACAGGTAATGGATTACTAATAATGGAAATATTGTCTGCATTTAAAAGTTTATCATGACAACTATCACAAACTACAGCCAGAGGAACAGTTACCACAAGTTTACAACAAATGCACTTAGCTTTGGTAGAATCGACATCAGGCAGCAGGATTCCAGTAGCAGATTCTGAGACAGGGTCAGATTGAGACATCTTGCAATATGTAATAGAAAAAATAACATATAAAGCAAAATGATCAATTTCCTTATATGACAGTTTCAGGAATGGGAAAAAATGCAAACAAAATAAGCCTCTGGAAACCAGAAGCAAAATGAAATAAAGACTTAAATAATGTCAAAAGTCTGGCACCAAGTATGATGCCCACAATTGACAAAATATTTTTTGGCGCCAAGAACGTCTGCAACAAATACGAGCGTCATAGATGACGCAACCACGTAAAAACTCTCTGCGCCAACTAAGACAACGAAAATACGTCAACAAGCGTAATTCTCACGCCAAAAAAGTCTTGCGCCAAGAATGATGCAATAAATTATAGCATTTTGCGCTCCTGCGAGCCTAACAGCCCGCAATTTAGAAAAGAGAGTCAATTTGAAAATTTCAGGTAAGAATTTTTTTTATTTTTTTTTATATATATGCATTTCCCAGATATGAAACGGACAGTCTGCAAAAAGGAAATATACTGATAAACCTGAATCATGGCAAATATAAGTACAAACATATATTTAGAACTTTACATATAAAGTGCCAAACCATAGCTGAGAGTGTCTTAGATAAAAGGAAAACATACTTACCAAAAGAGTATATCGTCAATCTGAAAATGGAGGTAGGAGATGAATCTCTACGACCGATAACAGAGAACCTATGAAATAGATCCTCGTTAGGCTGACCATTGTATTCAATAGGTAATACTACCTTCGCATCCCTGTCATTCTCTGCACTCTGAGAGGAACCGGGATTCAGCATGCTGAGAAGCGCATATCAACGTAGAAATCTTGCACAAACTTACTTCACCATCTCCATAGGAGGCAAAGTTTGTAAAACTGAATTGTGGTTCTGGTGGGGGTGTATTTATAGGCATTTTGAGGTTTGGGAAACTTTGCCCTCGTGGTAGGAATGTATATCCCATACGTCACTAGCTCGTGGACTCTTGCCAATTACAAGAAAGAATGATAGATAATCCCTTTATTACCCGTTCCCCTGTTTTGCATAACTAACATGGTTATATTAATATACTTTTTACCTCTGTGATTACCTTGTATCTAAACCTTTGCAGACTGCCCCCATTTCAGTTGTTTTGTCAGACTTGCATTTAGCCAATCAGTGCCTTCTCACTTGTAAATTTAGGGCGTGGTCACAATGTTATCTATATAAAACACATGAAATTGCGCCCTCTAGCTATGAAAAACTGCCAAACGCATTGAAATAAGGGATGGCCTTCAAGGTTTTAGAAATTAGCATATGAGCCTGCCTAGGTTTAGCTTTCAACAAAGAATACCAAAAGAACAAAGAAAAACTGATTATAAAAGTGAATTGGATTCCCTCTCTAAATCAAGAAAGTTCAATTTTGACTACACTGTCCCTTTAAGTTTATGTTAGACCTATTACCAGTTATACCTCATTGCTGGAAAATGACTTCAGTATTGTTAAGGGTTAACATTCACAGTTTCCTGTACTGGAAGGCATTCTTTCTTAAGTATTTATGTGGGAGGGTCATGTTATGCTCAGAGGTGAACAGAAGCACCCATCTTGCCTCTCCTCTGCCACAAGGCATGTGAATCAGTCAAGTGGGAACATTGTTTTTTTCTTCTAACTTATAAGCATTAACATGTACCTACATTATGACAAGACAGGGCTAAACCTAGGTATCCAAGCTAGTAATAACCTGCAGGCATACAGAATTAGATAGTACCTTATTCCAGCCACTCGTATGTAGGGCAGTTTCATCAGCTTGTTGTCTGAATATCTCATATGTTAGGGACCTGTCATAAAAAACAAAGTTTTAAAACTGGGTATCCCAAAAATCACTGCAGACAGAGATCACTGCTCCGCAACATGGTAACAAGGAGAAAGACATTAATGGGAGGGATCGGTAAACAAATATTTTATTCAGGCCTGCAACAACCTATATTCATTTAAAAGGTATGTTTCCCTTAGATTTTCAACCCAGCACCCAAAAAAAAAAAAAGCTTGCATTTTAACAATATTTATTGAATTCAATAATTAATTTAAAGATTTCCAGAAATTACAAAAAAGCATAGTTGTATATGACTTTGACTGACATTACATGCAAATATGGGTTACGGCAGAAACTTGCCCCAAGCACGATTATGTTAGTGGCGATATATACAGCAGGAGAGAGTTAACATAGAAACATAGAATTTGACGGTAGATAAGAACCAAAAAGGCTCATCAAGTCTACCCATATTACATGTTACTTTTCCTTAGGATAGCCTTATGCATGTCCCAGGCATTTTTAAATTCCTTTACAGTCTTTGTGTTTACCACCTCAAATGGAAGTTTATTCCATGAATCCACCACCCTTTCTGTAAAAAAATGCTTCCTCAAATTTCTCCTGAATCTGCTACCCTCTAACTTTAGATTGTGACCCCTTGTTTTGGCATTTATTTTTTTGTGAAAAATGCTTTCAGCTTCTATTTTATTAAGTCCCTTCATATATTTGAAGGTTTCTATCATGTCACCTCTTTCCCTTCTATCCTCTAAACTATACATATTTAGATCATAGAGTCTTTCTTTGTACGTTTTAGATTTTAGACCATGTACCATTTTAGTAGCCCTCCTTTGGACAGCTTCTAGTTTATTTATATCTTTCTGAAGATATGGTCTCCAGAACTGTACACAGTATTCCATATTTGGTCTAACTAATGATCTGTAAAGTGGCATAAGAACCTTGCTATTTCTGCTACTAAAACCTCTTCCAATGTAACCAAGCATTTGACTGGCCTTGCTGGCTGCAAAAGAACAAAGCAAAATTGATTATAAAAGTGAATTGGAAAGTTGTTTAAAATTGGATTCCCTCTCTAAATCAAGAAAGTTCAATTCTGACTACACTGTCCCTTTAAGTTTATGTTAGACCTATTACCTCATGTACACGTTAGCTGCACATTATTTTAAATATGTCAGTTAATTGCCATCAAAACAGTGAAACAAGTAGGTATTTAGATTTGGATATAAATAATAAAATTCTAGGTTGCAGGTGGAGGGCCTTGCCACCTACCTCTGGAGGCCAATGCTTGCTTGCCAGGCATTTGGTGGAACTATTTTCACTACGCTGGAATTATTTTTATTTTTTTGTGCACACAGTTTAGTTGAGCATTAGATGGGACATTTGCCTCAAATTTTGTATGGGCATTACTTATGGATACTAGTGATAGAGGAGGAACAGAACAAAGGAAAATGTGACCTACCCACTCAAGAGTTTCTCCAGGGCTTTGTTCAAGGGCTGCTGGATCTCAGGAACCAGCTTCTCTGACAGATGAGTCAGGCATTCTTCCACTAAAGTGTCTGGACTGGCTGGGCTGAAGACTGGAGACGTGTGCATGTCAAACCCTGTGGTGGAGAATTCTGGCAGGAGTAAGAATGTAAGATGGGTGAGAAAATAAAAACGAAATTTATGCTTATCTGATAAATGTATTTATTTCTTGACACGGTGAGTCCACGGATCATCTAATTACTATTGGGAATATCCCTCCTGCCCAGCAGGAGGCGGCAAAGAGCACCACAGCAAAGCTGTTAAATATCACCTCCCTTCCCTCCAACCTCAGTCATTCGAACCGAAGAAAAAGGAGAGAAAGGAAGCAACAAGGTGCAGAGGTGTCTGAGGTTTATAACATGACAAAAACCTGTCTTAGAAAAACAGGGCGGGCCGTGGAATCACCGTGTCAAGAAATAAATTTATCAGGTAAGCATAAATTTAGTTTTCTTTCTAATGACACGGTGAGTCCACGGATCATCTAATTACTATTGGGAATCAATACCCAAGCTAGAGGACACAGATGATAAGGGAGGGACAAGACAGGGAACCTAAACGGAAGGCAGCACTGCTTGAAGAACCTTTCTCCCAAAAGAAGCCTCAGCCGAGGCAAAAGTATCAAATTTATAGAATTTTGAAAAAGTGTGAAGAGAGGACCAAGTTGCAGCCTTGCAAATCTGTTCCACAGAAGCTTCTGATTCAACGCTGTGATTGGAGGAAGCCAGATTCCTCATTTTAGACCCAGGAAGAAACTTTGCGACGGGTGGAGGAAGCTGGAGCTGCTGTGAAGTTTAAAAGGTAAGTTTTTTTTCTCAACAGGAGTGAAATGTAAATTTTGATGAATTAAAGTGCCCCTGTTTTTAATCAAATTTTTAAAAAACGGGTACTTTAGCATCAAAATTGACATTCACTTTAAGTCATCAAAATTTACATTTCACTTGTGTTTTGAAAAAATACTTACCTTTTAAACATGACAGCAGCTTCCTTCGGTCGTTGCAAGCCATTTCTGAATGCCCAGGAAGAAGAAACAGCCCTCGTAGAATGAGCCGTAACTCTCTCAGGAGGCTGCTGTCCAACAGTTTCATCGGCAAAGAGAATGATACTCTTCAGCCACAAAGAAAGAGAAGTAGCCATAGCTTTCTGTCCCTTAGGTTTCCCAGAGAAGACCACAAACAGAGCAGAAGACTGATGAAAATCGCCTGTAAAAAGAATTTCAATGCACGCACCACGTCTAGATTGTGCAGCAGATGTTCCTTCTGAGAAGGTGGTTTAGGACACAAGGAAGGAACAACAATCTCCTGATTAATGTTCCGATCAGAGAAACCCAAACTTAGTTCGCAAAACTGCCATATCTGAATGAAAAATAAGGTAAGGAGACTCATACTGTTATGCCGAGAGCTCTGAAACTCTACGAACAGATGAAATAGCAACAAGAAACAAAACTTTCCAAGATAACAACTTAATATCTAAGGAATGCAGAGCCTGTTGAAGAACTTTAAAAACTAAGTTAAGACTCCAGGGAGGAGTAACCGGCTTAAACACAGGCCTGATCCTGACCAAGGCCTGACAGAACGATTGCACGTCTGGGACATCCGCCAGAAGTTTATGTAACAAAATAGACAAGGCAGATATTTGACCCTTTAGGGAGCTTGCCGATAAACACTTCTCCAAACCCTCTTGGAGAAAAGACAAAATTCTAGGAATCCGAACTCTACTCCAAGAGTAGCCTTTGGATTCACACCAATACAGATATTTACACCATGTCTTATGGTAAATCTTTCTAGTCACAGGCTTACGAGCCTGAATCATGGTCTCAATGACCGACTCTGAAAATCCATGCTTAGATAAAAACAGAATTTATGTTTACCTGATAAATTACTTTCTCCAACGGTGTGTCCGGTCCACGGCGTCATCCTTACTTGTGGGATATTCTCTTCCCCAACAGGAAATGGCAAAGAGCCCAGCAAAGCTGGTCACATGATCCCTCCTAGGCTCCGCCTACCCCAGTCATTCGACCGACGTTAAGGAGGAATATTTGCATAGGAGAAACCATATGGTACCGTGGTGACTGTAGTTAAAGAAAATAAATTATCAGACCTGATTAAAAAAACCAGGGCGGGCCGTGGACCGGACACACCATTGGAGAAAGTAATTTATCAGGTAAACATAAATTCTGTTTTCTCCAACATAGGTGTGTCCGGTCCACGGCGTCATCCTTACTTGTGGGAACCAATACCAAAGCTTTAGGACACGGATGAAGGGAGGGAGCAAATCAGGTCACCTAAATGGAAGGCACCACGGCTTGCAAAACCTTTCTCCCAAAAATAGCCTCAGAAGAAGCAAAAGTATCAAACTTGTAAAATTTGGTAAAAGTGTGCAGTGAAGACCAAGTCGCTGCCCTACATATCTGATCAACAGAAGCCTCGTTCTTGAAGGCCCATGTGGAAGCCACAGCCCTAGTGGAATGAGCCGTGATTCTTTCGGGAGGCTGCCGTCCGGCAGTCTCGTAAGCCAATCTGATGATGCTTTTAATCCAAAAAGAGAGAGAGGTAGAAGTTGCTTTTTGACCTCTCCTTTTACCGGAATAAACAACAAACAAGGAAGATGTTTGTCTAAAATCCTTTGTAGCATCTAAATAGAATTTTAGAGCGCGAACAACATCCAAATTGTGCAACAAACGTTCCTTCTTTGAAACTGGTTTCGGACACAGAGAAGGTACGATAATCTCCTGGTTAATGTTTTTGTTAGAAACAACTTTTGGAAGAAAACCAGGTTTAGTACGTAAAACCACCTTATCTGCATGGAACACCAGATAAGGAGGAGAACACTGCAGAGCAGATAATTCTGAAACTCTTCTAGCAGAAGAAATTGCAACTAAAAACAAAACTTTCCAAGATAATAACTTAATATCAACGGAATGTAAGGGTTCAAACGGAACCCCCTGAAGAACTGAAAGAACTAGGTTGAGACTCCAAGGAGGAGTCAAAGGTTTGAAAACAGGCTTAATTCTAACCAGAGCCTGAACAAAGGCTTGAACATCTGGCACAGCTGCCAGCTTTTTGTGAAGTAACACAGACAAGGCAGAAATCTGTCCCTTCAGGGAACTAGCAGATAATCCTTTTTCCAATCCTTCTTGAAGGAAGGATAGAATCTTAGGAATCTTAACCTTGTCCCAAGGGAATCCTTTAGATTCACACCAACAGATATATTTTTTCCAAATTTTGTGGTAAATCTTTCTAGTTACAGGCTTTCTGGCCTGAACAAGAGTATCGATAACAGAATCTGAGAACCCTCGCTTCGATAAGATCAAGCGTTCAATCTCCAAGCAGTCAGCTGGAGTGAAACCAGATTCGGATGTTCGAACGGACCCTGAACAAGAAGGTCTCGTCTCAAAGGTAGCTTCCAAGGTGGAGCCGATGACATATTCACCAGATCTGCATACCAAGTCCTGCGTGGCCACGCAGGAGCTATCAAGATCACCGACGCCCTCTCCTGATTGATCCTGGCTACCAGCCTGGGGATGAGAGGAAACGGCGGGAACACATAAGCTAGTTTGAAGGTCCAAGGTGCTACTAGTGCATCCACTAGAGCCGCCTTGGGATCCCTGGATCTGGACCCGTAGCAAGGAACTTTGAAGTTCTGACGAGAGGCCATCAGATCCATGTCTGGAATGCCCCACAGCTGAGTGACTTGGGAAAAGATTTCCGGATGGAGTTCCCACTCCCCCGGATGCAATGTCTGACGACTCAGAAAATCCGCTTCCCAATTTTCCACTCCTGGGATGTGGATAGCAGACAGGTGGCAGGAGTGAGACTCCGCCCATAGAATGATTTTGGTCACTTCTTCCATCGCTAGGGAACTCCTTGTTCCCCCCTGATGGTTGATGTACGCAACAGTTGTCATGTTGTCTGATTGAAACCGTATGAACTTGGCCCTCGCTAGCTGAGGCCAAGCCTTGAGAGCATTGAATATCGCTCTCAGTTCCAGAATATTTATCGGTAGAAGAGATTCTTCCCGAGACCAAAGACCCTGAGCTTTCAGGGATCCCCAGACCGCGCCCCAGCCCATCAGACTGGCGTCGGTCGTGACGATGACCCACTCCGGTCTGCGGAATGTCATCCCTTGTGACAGGTTGTCCAGGGACAGCCACCAACGGAGTGAGTCTCTGGTCCTCTGATTTACTTGTATCTTCGGAGACAAGTCTGTATAGTCCCCATTCCACTGACTGAGCATGCACAGTTGTAATGGTCTTAGATGAATGCGCGCAAAAGGAACTATGTCCATTGCCGCTACCATCAAACCGATCACTTCCATGCACTGCGCTATGGAAGGAAGAGGAACGGAATGAAGTATCCGACAAGAGTCTAGAAGTTTTGTTTTTCTGGCCTCTGTCAGAAAAATCCTCATTTCTAAGGAGTCTATTATTGTTCCCAAGAAGGGAACCCTTGTTGACGGAGATAGAGAACTCTTTTCCACGTTCACTTTCCATCCGTGAGATCTGAGAAAGGCCAGGACAATGTCCGTGTGAGCCTTTGCTTGAGGAAGGGACGACGCTTGAATCAGAATGTCGTCCAAGTAAGGTACTACAGCAATGCCCCTTGGTCTTAGCACAGCTAGAAGGGACCCTAGTACCTTTGTGAAAATCCTTGGAGCAGTGGCTAATCCGAAAGGAAGCGCCACGAACTGGTAATGCTTGTCCAGGAATGCGAACCTTAGGAACCGATGATGTTCCTTGTGGATAGGAATATGTAGATACGCATCCTTTAAATCCACTGTGGTCATGAATTGACCTTCCTGGATGGAAGGAAGAATAGTTCGAATGGTTTCCATCTTGAACGATGGAACCTTGAGAAACTTGTTTAAGATCTTGAGATCTAAGATTGGTCTGAACGTTCCCTCTTTTTTGGGAACTATGAACAGATTGGAGTAGAACCCCATCCCTTGTTCTCTTAATGGAACAGGATGAATCACTCCCATTTTTAACAGGTCTTCTACACAATGTAAGAATGCCTGTCTTTTTATGTGGTCTGAAGACAACTGAGACCTGTGGAACCTCCCCCTTGGGGGAAGCCCCTTGAATTCCAGAAGATAACCTTGGGAGACTATTTCTAGCGCCCAAGGATCCAGAACATCTCTTGCCCAAGCCTGAGCGAAGAGAGAGAGTCTGCCCCCCACCAGATCCGGTCCCGGATCGGGGGCCAACATTTCATGCTGTCTTGGTAGCAGTGGCAGGTTTCTTGGCCTGCTTTCCCTTGTTCCAGCCTTGCATTGGTCTCCAAGCTGGCTTGGCTTGAGAAGTATTACCCTCTTGCTTAGAGGACGTAGCACTTTGGGCTGGTCCATTTCTACGAAAGGGACGAAAATTAGGTTTATTTTTTGCCTTGAAAGGCCGATCCTGAGGAAGGGCGTGGCCCTTACCCCCAGTGATATCAGAGATAATCTCTTTCAAGTCAGGGCCAAACAGCGTTTTCCCCTTGAAAGGAATGTTAAGTAGCTTGTTCTTGGAAGACGCATCAGCTGACCAAGATTTCAACCAAAGCGCTCTGCGCGCCACAATAGCAAACCCAGAATTCTTAGCCGCTAACCTAGCCAATTGCAAAGTGGCGTCTAGGGTGAAAGAATTAGCCAATTTGAGAGCATTGATTCTGTCCATAATCTCCTCATAAGGAGGAGAATCACTATCGACCGCCTTTATCAGCTCATCGAACCAGAAACATGCGGCTGTAGCGACAGGGACAATGCATGAAATTGGTTGTAGAAGGTAACCCTGCTGAACAAACATCTTTTTAAGTAAACCTTCTAATTTTTTATCCATAGGATCTTTGAAAGCACAACTATCCTCTTATGGGTATAGTGGTGCGTTTGTTTAAAGTGGAAACCGCTCCCTCGACCTTGGGGACTGTCTGCCATAAGTCCTTTCTGGGGTCGACCATAGGAAACAATTTTTTAAATATGGGGGGAGGGACGAAAGGAATACCGGGCCTTTCCCATTCTTTATTAACAATGTCCGCCACCCGCTTGGGTATAGGAAAAGCTTCTGGGAGCCCCGGGACCTCTAGGAACTTGTCCATTTTACATAGTTTCTCTGGGATGACCAACTTGTCACAATCATCCAGAGTGGATAATACCTCCTTAAGCAGAATGCGGAGATGTTCCAACTTAAATTTAAACGTAATCACATCAGGTTCAGCTTGTTGAGAAATGTTCCCTGAATCAGTAATTTCTCCCTCAGACAAAACCTCCCTGGCCCCATCAGACTGGGTTAGGGGCCCTTCAGAACCATTATTATCAGCGTCGTCATGCTCTTCAGTATCTAAAACAGAGCAGTCGCGCTTACGCTGATAAGTGTTCATTTTGGCTAAAATGTTTTTGACAGAATTATCCATTACAGCCGTTAATTGTTGCATAGTAAGGAGTATTGGCGCGCTAGATGTACTAGGGGCCTCCTGAGTGGGCAAGACTCGTGTAGACGAAGGAGGGAATGATGCAGTACCATGCTTACTCCCCTCACTTGAGGAATCATCTTGGGCATCATTGTCATTGTCACATAAATCACATTTATTTAAATGAATAGGAATTCTGGCTTCCCCACATTCAGAACACAGTCTATCTGGTAGTTCAGACATGTTAAACAGGCATAAACTTGATAAGAAAGTACAAAAAACGTTTTAAAATAAAACCGTTACTGTCACTTTAAATTTTAAACTGAACACACTTTATTACTGCAATTGCGAAAAAACATGAAGGAATTGTTCAAAATTCACCAAATTTTCACCACAGTGTCTTAAAGCCTTAAAAGTATTGCACACCAAATTTGGAAGCTTTAACCCTTAAAATAACGGAACCGGAGCCGTTTTGAACTTTAACCCCTTTACAGTCCCTGGTATCTGCTTTGCTGAGACCCAACCAAGCCCAAAGGGGAATACGATACCAAATGACGCCTTCAGAAAGTCTTTTCTAAGTATCAGAGCTCCTCTCACATGCGACTGCATGTCATGCCTCTCAAAAACAAGTGCGCAACACCGGCGCGAAAATGAGGCTCTGCCTATGATTTGGGAAAGCCCCTAAAGAATAAGGTGTCTAAAACAGTGCCTGCCGATATTATTATATCAAAATACCCAGAATAAATGATTCCTCAAGGCTAAATATGTGTTAATAATGAATCGATTTAGCCCAGAAAAAGTCTACAGTCTTAATAAGCCCTTGTGAAGCCCTTATTTACGATCTTAATAAACATGGCTTACCGGATCCCATAGGGAAAATGACAGCTTCCAGCATTACATCGTCTTGTTAGAATGTGTCATACCTCAAGCAGCAAGAGACTGCTCACTGTTCCCCCAACTGAAGTTAATTGCTCTCAACAGTCCTGTGTGGAACAGCCATGGATTTTAGTGACGGTTGCTAAAATCATTTTCCTCATACAAACAGAAATCTTCATCTCTTTTCTGTTTCTGAGTAAATAGTACATACCAGCACTATTTTAAAATAACAAACTCTTGATTGAATAATAAAAACTACAGTTAAACACTAAAAAACTCTAAGCCATCTCCGTGGAGATGTTGCCTGTACAACGGCAAAGAGAATGACTGGGGTAGGCGGAGCCTAGGAGGGATCATGTGACCAGCTTTGCTGGGCTCTTTGCCATTTCCTGTTGGGGAAGAGAATATCCCACAAGTAAGGATGACGCCGTGGACCGGACACACCTATGTTGGAGAAATTAAGCGTTTAATCTACAAGCAGTTAGCTTCAGAGAAACTAGATTTGGATGAAGGAAGGGACCTTGAAGTAGAAGGTCCTTTCTCAACGGAAGTCTGCAAGGTGGAAGAGATGACATCTCCACCAGTTCTGCATACCAAATCCTGCGAGGCCACACCGGTGCAATGAGGATCACCGACGCCCTCTCTTCTTTGATTCGAGCAATGACCCGAGATAGAAGAGCGAACGTGGGGAAATAAGTATGCGAGACTGAAATACCAAGGTACCGCCAGAGCGTCTATCAGTACAGCCTGAGGATCCCTTGACCTCGACCCATACCTCGGGAGCTTGGCATTCTGCCGAGATGCCATGAGATCCAGTTCCGGCTGTCCCCATTTGAGAATCAAGCTGGAAAACACTTACGGATGGAGTTCCCACTCCCCCGGGTGAAAGGTCTGCCTGCTCAGAAAATCTGCCTCCCAGTTGTCCACACCTGGGATGTGGATCGCCGACAGACAGCAGTTGTGGGTCTCAGCCCACTGAATTATCTTGGTTACCTCTGTCATGGCCAAGGAACTCTGAGTTCCCCCCTGATGGTTGATGTAAGCCACTGAAGTTATATGGTGTCCGACTGGAACCTGATAAACCGGGCCGAGGGTAACTGAGGCCAGGCCAGAAGAGCATTTAAAGGGACAGTCTACACCTTAGTCATCTTAAAGAGTTACCTTAGATTAAGCTGCAAATAGCCTTCTGCACCTTTTCTATATCACACAGCAGGAACAGTAAAAAAGTTATTTTAAAATGAATATTGTTTCTGGCCAGTTTGAAATGGCTGCCAAGCTCAGCCCACTGATGACATCACAATCTGGGCTGCATCTATGCACTCTGCTGAATAGCATTGACAGTCTGTTGAATCCAACTAGTAAGCCTTTTTTGATTGGATGCCATATGCAGCCCAGATCATGATGTCATCAGTGGGCTGAACTTGGCAGCCATTTCAAACTGGCCAGAAACACTATTCATTTTAAAATAACTTATTTACTGTTCCTGCTGCATGATATAGAAAGGGTGCAGTACGCTATTTGCAGCTCAATCTAAGGTAAGACTTTAAGATGACTAAGGTGTAGACTGTCCCTTTAAGATTGCTCTCAGCTCCAGAATGTGTATGGGTAGAACAGACTCCGACCGAGTCCATGTCACGTGAGCCTTTAGAGAGCTCCAGACTGCTCCAAATCTCTACCATTAAACCGATTACCTTCATACATTGAGCCACTGATGGCTGAGGAGAGGAATGAAGCGCTAGACAAGAATCGAAAATCTTTGATTTCCTGACTTCCGTCAGAAAAATTTTCATTGATAAGGAATCTATTCTGGTTCCCAAAAAAACTACCCTTGTAGTTGGAACTAAGGAACTGTTTTCCAAATTCACCTTCCATCCGTGAGACCGAAGGAAGGATAACAACATTTCCGTGTGGGATTTTGTTTGTTGAAAGGATGGCGCCTGAACCAGAATGTCGTCCAGATAAGGTGTGACTGCAACGCCCCGCAATCGGAGCACCGCCAACAGGGATCCCAGAACTTTTGAAAAAAATTCTGGGAGCTGTGGCAAGGCCGAATGGAAGAGCCACAAACTGGAAGTGTTTGTCTAGAAATGCGAACCTCAGAAACTTGTGATGGTCCTTGTGGATGGGAACATGCAGGTATGCGTCCTTTAAATCTACCGTTGTCATAAATTGACCCTCTTGAACCAAGGGAAGAATGGAACGAATAGTTTCCATCTTGAAGGACGATACTCTGAGGAATTTGTTTAGACTTTTGAGATCTAAAATTGTTTTGAAGGTTCCCTCTTTTTTGGTAACCACGAACAGATTGAAGTAGAACCCCAGACGCTGTTCCTGCATTGGGACAGGAACTATCACACCCAGGTCGGAAAGGTCCGGAACACAGTGTAAGAATGCCTCTTTTTATCTGGTCTACAGATAATCTTGAAAGCAGAAACATGCCCATGGGAGGAAAGGTCTTGAACTCTAGCTTGTATCCCTGGGACACGATGTCCACCGCCCAGGGATCCTGAACATCCCGAACCCAAGACTGAGCGAAGAAGGAAAGCCTGCCCCCCACAAGATCCGGTTCCGGATCGGGGGCAGGACCTTCATGCTGCTTTTGAGTCAATATCGGGCTTCTTGGATTGTTTACCCTTGTTCCAAGACTGGTTGGGCATCCAGGAAGGCTTGGACTGTTCCTGCTTGGAATAAGGAGAGGAAGGCTTACCCTTGAAGTTTTGAAAGGAACAAAAATTGCTCTGACGTCCCTTCTGCTTATTCCTCTTATCCTGAGAGAGGAAATGGCCCTTCCTCCCGTAATGCAGAAATTATTTCCGTCAATCCCGGCCCAAACAAGGTCTCTCTCTTGTAAGGGATCGCCAAAAGCTTAGACTTAGATTACACAGCCGCAGACCAAGATTTTAACCATAAAGCTCTGCGGCCAGTACAGCAAACCGGAAATTTTTACTCCCAGTTTAATGACCTGTAGGGAAGCATCCGTAATAAAGGAATTGGCCAACTTAAGGGCCTTGATCCTATCCTGGATCTCCTCAAGGGGAGTGTCTGTCTGAATAGAATTATACAACGCATCAAACCAGTATGCTGCCAGACTAGTGACGGTAGCAATACACACCGCAGGTTGCCATTGTAAACCCTGGTGTACATACATTTTCTTTAGTAACCCCTGTAATTTCTTGTCCATAGGTTCTTTAAAAGAACAACTATCCTCTATGGGAATAGTAGTCCTCTTAGCTAGTGTGGAAATTGCCCCTTCCAACTTGGGTACCGTCTGCAAAGAATCCTTTATAGAGTCTGCTATAGGAAACATCTTCTTAAATATAGGGGATGGAGAAAAAGGGATACCCGGTCTCTCCCATTCCCTAGCAATAATCTCTGTAGCTCGATCTGGTACAGGAAAAACCTCCACCATGGAAGGTACATCACAATATTTGTTTAGTTTACTAGACTTCTTAGGATTGACTACGACAGTAGTGTCGGAGTCGTCCAGGGTAGCTAAAACCTTTTTAAGTCACAAACGGAGATGTTCTAGCTTAAACCTGAAGGATACAACTGCAGTATCAGCAGAAGGAATTGCACTGTCTGAGTCTGAGATTTCACCCTCAGATGCTACCGAAATATCTTCCTCCTCAGACTTCTGGGAGGGGACATTCGGAATAGCCACGATTGTCAGCAACCTTACTCCCTGGATTGATTACATTTCCTCTTGCGCTTTCCCTGCAGCATGGGACAACGCATCAGATACTGCAGAGGACATGAGGGAAGCGATGTCTTGCAACGTAACTCCAGGTGGAGTAAGAGAGGAAGCGCAGGGCACTGGATGTGTGGACGATAAATTTTGGACACTTGAGGAGAAAGCTGCAGCATATCTTGAACATTGTCAGAAGACTCCTGAAAAGCATCCGCCCCAGACAATGTTGGCTCAGAAAAAAGTCTATCCCTGAACTGTAAAGTTCTCTCAATACATGAGGAACAAAAAGGGATTGGTGATTCCACATTAACATCAAAACATAAACAACATGGAACATAATGCAGGACCTCTTGGTCCATCTTTATTCCCAATTAGCAGATTTAAATTAAATAAACCTATATTTTAACTTGAAATTACCACACAAAAAAAAACGTTACTGTCTCTTTAAATGTTAAACGTAACCGTTTTTATTTTTGCTTGCAAAGAAAAATCTCAAATTTGCACAATAAGTTCCGGACAACCTCTACACCTCAGCTGAGCTGTGCCTACCTTCCTTGCTGCCACCGGAGCTTATATTCTTTGATAGTTGACGTCCGGACTGAACCTAAACAATTTTTATTAACGGATCTGAGGCTGTTCTCCCGCATCACCGTAGCGCAGTCTATAAGCACTTATTTAACTTGCTCTCCGTAACACCGGAAATGAAGTGAGAAAGAAAAGGCGCACAAACATTGCTGTCTCAGCTAGCTCCACCCATCGTGGGTGAATCAAAAATAAACCTCCCGGCAAATGTCTCTAAAATAACGCCGCCGGGAGTAGTGAAATACACCTAACACCATGAGCCACAATCTCCTCGTCCCCAGTGCACAAACATTGCCGACTCAGCTAGCTCCACCCATCGTGGGCGTATCAAAAATAAACCTCCCGACAAATGTCTCTAAAATAACGCCGCCGGGAGTAGTGAAATACACCATGAGCCACAATCTCCTTGTCCCCAGTGCCTGCCATTACTGTCCTCATAACATAATCCCCAAACTCTAAAGGATAATGTCTATTGTGTCCATATTAAATTAAAGTGCCAAAGTTTTCCTGTGTTCCCAGAAAAATAAATTCAGCACTTACCTTTAGAAATTTGCCTGGCAGCAAGGCAGCCCACTAGGTTTGAGAGATCTTCTCCCTCACATGGACCTGTGGAAAAAGAGATAAAGACTGAGTAATCTTACTCAGGCTTTCAATATTAGGGCAGCATTAACTACATGGGAGGCGCAGTGAGGATTGAACCCCACAAGTTCCCATTGCTTGAAAGCCATCACTGCTCTACTGAAGAGACTGATATGGACTACGGCTACACCCTAGGACAAAGCAGAACAATCTTGCACTGCTGAAAAATAATAAAATCTTGATTGAAGAATCTTCTTTCCAACACCTAAACTTTACCACTTCTTTGCTCTAACGTAGGCTAATAGAATGACGGGGTTGGAGGGAAGGGAGGTGATAATTAACAGCTATGCTGTGGTGCTCTTTGCCGCCTCCTGCTGGGCAGGAGTGATATTCCCAATAGTAATTAGATGATCCGTGGACTCACCGAGTCATTAGAAAGAAAGATTGTGTTTATATATACAAAGCACAAACTGACTAAAAAATTCTAAGCTTTAAGATACCACAGAGACAATGAGTTTGCAATAAGAACCTTGTCATATTTTGGGACAAAAGTAAACATTGTACTGGCTTTCTTTTTTTTTTTTAATAAGGGGCAGGAAGTGAAAATTAAATAAAATATATGCACATACATACATACACACAAACATACAGGGAGTGCAGAATTATTAGGCAAATGAGTATTTTGACCACATCATCCTCTTTATGCATGTTGTCTTACTCCAAGCTGTATAGGCTCGAAAGCCTACTACCAATTAAGCATATTAGGTGATGTGCATCTCTGTAATGAGAAGGGGTGTGGTCTAATGACATCAACACCCTATATCAGGTGTGCATAATTATTAGGCAACTTCCTTTCCTTTGGCAAAATGGGCCAAAAGAAGGACTTGACAGGCTCAGAAAAGTAAAAAATAGTGAGATATCTTGCAGAGGGATGCAGCACTCTTAAAATTGCAAAGCTTATGAAGCGTGATCATCGAACAATCAAGCGTTTCATTCAAATTAGTCAACAGTGTCGCAAGAAGCGTGTGGAAAAACCAAGGTGCAAAATAACTGCCCATGAACTGAGAAAAGTCAAGCGTGCAGCTGCCAAGATGCCACTTGCCACCAGTTTGGCCATATTTCAGAGCTGCAACATCACTGGAGTGCCCAAAAGCACAAGGTGTGCAATACTCAGAGACATGGCCGAGGTAAGAAAGGCTGAGAGACGACCACCACTGAACAAGACACACAAGCTGAAAGGTCAAGACTGGGCCAAGAAATATCTCAAGACTGATTTTTCTAAGGTTTTATGGACTGATGAAATGAGAGTGAGTCTTGATGGGCCAGATGGATGGGCCCGTGGCTGGATTGGTAAAGGGCAGAGAGCTCCAGTCCGACTCAGATGCCAGCAAGGTGGAGGTGGAGTACTGGTTTGGGCTGGTATCATCAAAGATGAGCTTGTGGGGCCTTTTTGGGTTGAGGATGGAGTCAAGCTCAACTCCCAGTCCTACTGCCAGTTTCTGGAAGACACCTTCTTCAAGCAGTGGTACAGGAAGAAGTCTGCATCCTTCAAGAAAAACATGATTTTCATGCAGGACAAAGCTCCATCACACGCGTCCAAGTACTCCACAGCGTGGCTGGCAAGAAAGGGTATAAAAGAAGAAAATCTAATGACATGGCCTCCTTGTTCACCTGATCTGAACCCCATTGAGAACCTGTGGTCCATTATCAAATGTAAGATTTACAAGGAGGGAAAACAGTACACCTCTCTGAACAGTGTCTGGGAGGCTGTGGTTGCTGCTGCACGCAATGTTCATGGTAAACAGATCAAAACACTGACAGAATCCATGGATGGCAGGCTTTTGAGTGTCCTTGCAAAGAAAGGTTGCTATATTGGTCACTGATTTGTTTTTGTTTTGTTTTTGAATGTCAGAAATGTATATTTGTGAATGTTGAGATGTTATATTGGTTTCACTGGTAAAAATAAATAATTGAAATGGGTATATATTTGTTTTTTGTTAAGTTGCCTAATAATTATGCACAGTAATAGTCACCTGCACACACAGATATCCCCCTAAAATAGCTATAACTAAAAACAAGCTAAAAACTACTTCCAAATCTATTCAGCTTTGATATTAATTAGTTTTTTGGGTTCATTGAGAACATGGTTGTTGTTCAATAATAAAATTAATCCTCAAAAATACAACTTGCCTAATAATTCTGCACTCCCTGTATATATATACATATACACACACACTCACACACACACACACATACATACATATAGACACACACATTATATATACAAACATAAATGAAACACTAAGTTGCATGGTTGAGAACAATAGTTCAAAGCATTTTCTGACTCAACTAAAATTATGTTCATATCTGACTCTATGACAGATATTTCAACTGTAATATCTTACTTACCCATTCTTGGCAACAATACTGCCTATGTTTGGCTGTGCCAATTTGTGTTTAGAAAAAGGACTCAACACAGGGGCCTGGTGGCTTGGGGCCCAATGAAGAATCTATGAGGCAGTAAAGTGTAGGCAAGATGTGGCTGCAATGGTTTAAATAGACTGCTAACGATTTTGATGCTTACTTTCCTTTTAAGAAAAGTCACAGCAGCCTTTTTATGACCCCAGATTTACAGTTGTGCCACAGACTGTACTCTAGATCCCATGGCTCAGGAAAAGGGTAGGAAGGATAACAGGTATTAAAGGGACACTACAATCATAAACTTTCATGATTAAGATAGAGAATATAGTTTAAAAAAACTTTCCAATTTACCATTATCAAATCTGCACAATCTTTAATATGCACTAGCTACAAGTGAGCATGTGCAAGAGTTCTCAGTATGTACATATGTGTTTTGTGATTGGCCGATGGATCACATAAGGTGGCATGAAAAATGTTAGTAAGTTTGACATCCGTCAGAAAAAAAAATATCTAGTGTTATTACGTTGTCTTTTTTATTATACAATTCTAATGTATTTAAAGGGCCAGTAAACCTAGCAGATAATGTTATATAATTCTGCACATAACATTAGCTTAGCGCCAGGTTTCTAAAGCAAATTGTTAGATATTTAGCAAAGAAAACAGAACGCCGCTCCTGGCTCTACTGAGCGGGTCTTTCTTCTTCTGCTAAGTACATCTGGGTATGCTGTCTAGTCACAGCATGCCCGATCGTGCTATTAAAATCAATATATATATATATACATTGATTTTGATAGCGCGATCGTGTGTGCTGTGACTAGACAGCGTGCCCAGATGCGCTTAGCAGAAGAAAACAGACCCACTCAGAGCCAGGAGCGGCGTTCTGTTTTCTTTGCTAAATATCTAACAATTTACTTTAGAAACCTGGCGCTAAGCTAATGTTATGTGCACAATTATATAACATTATTTGCTAGGTTTACTGGCCTTTAAGATAAAGAGGTGGGTGAGAAGTGGAGGAAACAAACATTCACTACTGGGTGCTAGCTAAGCACATTGTGTGAGTCAGATGATTAATATTTTAAATGATAGAATAAAAGATTAGAAAACATCTCAAGCTAAGACCACTAACCAGCAGATATTTCTTCTTCCAGCCGCTTCAGATCCTCTTCAATAAGAACCTTCACCTTGTCCAGTTCATCTTGTGGCAGTGTGGGGGTCACCACTAGATGTGTGGCACCTGCAGTTAAGAGAAAGCTCTTTCAGGCTCACATAAGAAAACACTGCAAAGTTTTATTATTGTCTGTTGTCAAACAACTTTACAATTTACTTCTAATATCTAATTTGCTTTGTTCTCTTGGTATTGGTTGCAGACCAATACCAAGCGACAATGCACTAATAGGATCTGACTGGTGACTGCACTCATATGGCTCTTGTCATTGGCTCACCAGATGTATTCAGCTAGCTCCCATCTGCAACAGGATACCAAGATAAATGAAGAAAATTTGATAAAAGAACTAAACTGGAAAATTCTTTAAAACTACATTTATATCTGAAGCAAAAACTGTGGGTTTCATCATCTAATCTGTTGGCGCTCTACAAATTCCTGATAATAATAATAATAATAATAATAATAATCTAAAAACTGTGAAACAGTTTAGCAGATTAAGGGTTAAAGATTGTTATTAAAGGGACAATGTCAAAATTAAACTTTTATGGTCCAGACACAGGGTGCAATTTTTTTATATGTATTTATAAGATCTCAAGAAGAATGACAGAAAACATGTTATACAATGATACAAGGTCAAAAGAGACAAGGACAAAGACATATGTAGTTGTAACTAACAATTATAGGTGTACTGCCTACTCCCACTTGAGAAATGGTTCAGATTTTTTTTAAATACAAAACAAACTAACATTAAAAAAAGAAAACTATCATAATAAACTAAATAGATAAGATACACAGCGTGCAATTTTAAACAACCATATAATTTACTTCTATTATCAAATAATTTACTTCTCTTGGTATCCTTTGATGGAGAGGAAACCTAGCTAGGCTCAGAAGCAGAAACTACTATGAGCTAGCTGAACCCTTCTGATGACCATAAAAAAAAGAGGCATATGTGCATACCTACCAATCCCCAGATAGTTCCCAGTAGTACATTGCTGTTCCTGAGCCTATCTAGCTATGCTCTTCTACAAAGGATACCAAATGAACAAAGGAAGGCTTAATTTGAACTATTACTTTTTTTTTTTAGTAAACAGTTTGATAACAGAAACAAAGCGCAGACATACTGATTTTTCTTCAGTTTAAAGTTTTTTAAAAAAGGAAAGCTTAAGCATAAACAGATTTTTAAGAACATAAAATGACACAACTAGATAAAATGACATCTGTACTAGACTGCACATAACAAAATAAAAAGCGATACAGGACATACGATGAATAAACATTACACTTCACATAAAAGTAGCACCAGGATGTTATCACAAAAAGCCCTGCTTTACAGACATGATTTAGATACACTGATGCACAAGGCTTTGTTCAGCAGAATTGCAGCAGTTATGTATAAATGAGGCCAAATCATTCAGAGGGGAGGAGGCAAACATATGCATACAGCTCAGTACTAAAATAGGAAGACCTGGCACTTGTTTCATCAGTGAGCACAGTGAGTCTGATCCCACTCGACAGCTTGTCAGACTTTATCAGAAGCCGTGCGTAAAACACAGGGACAGCAGCGGTTGCTCCTATACAACAAATAGAGACACTGTTTTGTTACTGCTATAGAGAAAGTGCCATTTATAAAGCCAAGCATACTCTTGCGTGTAAGTTAGTGGTATTTACATAAAGACCAAACCTTTATGTGAAGGCAAGAGATGACATCTAAACGGACATAAAAAAAAAATGCAATAAATAACCCTTTAGCTAGCTGACTGTATAAGGGTAATAAGAAAAAAAAATCTGACGTACAGTGTTTAAAACCACAAAAGCCACAGCTTCCTCTTGCACTTTCTGACACCCACAAACCATTTATAGAAGTGTCATATAGGGACGCAGAAAAGCTCACTAGCAGAACTGACATGAAAATTCTGATTATCCTAGCTGGACCACTCATATCAAAATGACTGTAAATTGTCCAGTAGGTCTCCAATATTCCTCTTCGCTTTTTGACGCGGAGGAAAGTAGAAAGGCCATTTAAATTAATGCAAAACTAATGGAAAAACAACTATAAAGACTGTTACACAAGTTGAAACAAAGATTTGGAGAAAACATTGTATAGAGTATTTGTATTCCACAGTTTAAGATAAGAAGCTTTATATTGAGACTGAGGGCCAAGTAGAGATTTTGAATTAGAATCCTGTCAATGAGACATTTGCAGTGGATACATATTTTTTTTTTTTAATTATAATTTATAAATATGAGAACAGCATAGAGGCAGGGAAATATTTATTTCTATGTCTTTAATCAAATCAAGATTATTATATAAATCACAAAGCTAGGATAATACAAATTTTATAACAAAACCAATATTTTGCTAGTTTAAATCAAACTGGATTTAGCTATCAAGGTGTGGGGCAGAGAAGGTTTAAAGGGCCATAATACCCAAATGTTTAAACACTTGAAAGTGATGCAGCATAGCTGTAAAAAGCTAACTAGAAAATATCTCCTGAACATCTCTATGTAAAAAAGAAAGATATTTTATCTCAAAAGTTCCTCAGTAGCCACCTCCCATTATAAAGGATTTCTAAGCAGCATTTTAGTGTGTTTGTCCTGGGACATCTGAAGGGACTAGCATCGTGCACTCTCATATTATTTCACCAATCAGGTAAAGGAAGCTTACTATGAAATCTCATGAGAGTTAAGTCAAATCTCATGAGATCACAGTAAGAGTTCATGACCTCAGCACTGCTGATGCTGATTGGCTGCTGTTCATTTCTTCATTTTTTTTTTAATTTTTTTACCTGCAGCTGAGAGCAGCTGAGTATAACTTTTTACACAGAACTAACTCTGCTGAGCTGAGGAAATTGTGAGGTAAAATATCTTCCTTTTTTACATAGAGATGCTCAGGTGATATTTTCCTGTCAGCTTTTTACAGTTATACTGCATCAGTTTCAAGTGATTTAGCATATGAGTATTATGTCCCTTTAAAATATAAAAATATAACCAACGAAAAACTGAATCAGAGGACCAGACAGCCTCATGCAAATGACATGGAGAGACAGGACTTTAGAAAAGCTTTAGATGCAGTTGCTCCTATATATATATATATATATATACACACACATATATACACACACACATATATATATATATATATATATATATATATATATATATATATATATATATATATATATATATATATATATATATAATGGGCAGAAAAAGATATCCACACCAGCTTGAGACATAATAAATCTCTACCTGGCAATGGAAGAAGAGCAGACCAGAACATGAGAGGACACAAAAGAAATAAGGAGTTATGTTTTTGTTTTTATCTGGCGGTTTCATGAAGCCACTTGCATCCTTTCTAGCCTATTGGGAACTATAATTCCCAGCATTCCAAAGGAAAGGATGCAACATCTGGGACTAGAGAAATCTATGGATAAAGAAAAAGGATCGTGCACTTTCTGTTTCTGGAACAGTCTATGTAGAAAATGTGGATAGTGCCTAGGATAAAAATGAGAAAAATAGGAGAAGCAACCACATGAAAAATAAATAAAAATGCCCAGGGGGAGAAGTGTGTGTAGTCGGTTTTGGGGACAAGAGAAGGCTGTGGGGCAAAAAAAAAAAAAAGAAAAGAAAACAACAACAACACAAGTTTGGGGGTGAATAGAAAAGCATGTGTAAGCATGTGTTTTTTTCTTCTACTTAAAAGGAAAAAAAAAGTTATCCTTACCTGATAAATTAATTTCTTTTATGATGGGGATAGTCCAAAAGCCATCACATGTGGGTATAAACTCCAGTCCACTAGGAGAAGGCAAAAACACCCAACATACTAGAGCTTTTAATCCACTCCCATTCTTCAAGAATCCCTCAGTCATACATATGGCCAAGAGAAAGAAGTAAAACGGAGAAGCAGGAAAGATAAAGCAGGGCAAGTGAAGTGCAAACTAGTAGTGCCGCAACCTGTACAAAAAAAAATAAGGGTGGGTCTCGTGGACTCTTCAACATGAAATAAATTCATTTATCAGGTAAGCATACATTTAGTTTATTTTATAACATGGTGAGATTCCACAAGCCAACACATATGGGATCCTACACCCAGTTAACCCCTTAACGACCGAGGACGTGCAGGGTACGTCCTCAAAAAAAAGGCAGTTAATGCCTGAGAACGTACCCTGCACGTCCTCGGTTTGGAAAGCAGCTGGAAGCGATCCTGCTCGCTTCCAGCTGCTTTCCGGTTATTGCAGTGATGCCTCGATATGGAGGCATCCTGCAATAACTTTTTTAAGCCATCCGGTGCAGAGAGGGCCACTCTGTGGCCCTCTCTGCACCGGAGATCGGTGGCTCCCTGCGTTGGTGGGTGGGAGCCGGACCGGGAGGCGGCCATCGATGGCCCTGGTTATCTGCAGGGGGGCGGGATCGTGGGCGGGGATGAGCGGGGGCGCGCACGGACGCGCGTGCACGGGAGGGCAGGGGCGGGCGCGTGCACGGGGAGGGAGCGTGTGGGAACCGCTACACTACAGAAAATATCTTAAAAAAAAGTTTGTAAATGCCTTTTTATTAAAAAAAAAAAAAAAGATCAGCAAGGTGGTGGGTGTTTGTCTGTGTGGGGGGGGAAGCTACACTACAGAAAAAATCCAAATAAATATAAAAAAAACACTTTTTTTTTGCAAACTGGGTACTGGCAGACAGCTGCCAGTACCCAAGATGGCCCCCAATGAGGCAGAGGGGATGGTCAGAGAGCGGTTTTGGGGGGGGATCAGGGAGGTTGGGGGCTAAGGGGGGGATCCTACACCCTAGCATATGTAAAAAACCCTTTTATTTTAGTACTGGCAGACTTTCTGCCAGTACTTAAGATGGCGGGGACAATTGTGGGGTGGGGGAGGGAAGGGAGCTGTTTGGGAGGGATCAGGGGGTGGGATGTGCCAGGTGGGAGGCTGATCTCTACACTAAAGCTAAAATTAACCCTGCAAGCTCCCTACAAACTCCCTAATTAACCCCTTCACTGCTAGCCATAATACACGTGTGAGGCGCAGCAGGATTTAGCGGCCTTCTAATTACCAGAAAGCAACGCCAAAGTCATATATGTCTGCTATTTCTGAACAAAGGGGATCCCAGACAAGTATTTACAACCATTTGTGCCATAATTGCACAAGCTGTTTGTAAATTATTTCAGTGAGAAACCTAAAATTGTGAAAAATTTAACTTTTTTTTCAATTTGATCGCATTTGGCGGTGAAATGGTGGCATGAAATATACCAAAATGTGCCTAGATCAATACTTGGGGTTGTCTACTATACTACACTAAAGCTAAAATTAACCCTACAAGCTCCCTAGAAGCTCCCTAATTAACCCCTTAACTGCTGGGCATAATACACTTGTGGTGCGCAGTGGCATTTAGCGGCCTTCTAATTACCAAAAAGCAACGCCAAAGCCATATATGTCTGCTATTTCTGAACAAAGGGGATCCCAGAGAAGAATTTACAACCATTTATGCCATAATTGCACAAGTTGTTTGTAAATAATTTCAGTGAGAAACCAAAAGTTTGTGAAAAAATTTGTGAAAAAGTGAACGATTTTTTGTATTTGATCGCATTTGGCGGTGAAATGGTGGTATGAAATATACCAAAATTGTCCTAGATCAATACTTTGGGATGTCTACTAAAAAAAAATATATACATGTCAAGGGATATTCAGGGATTCCTGAAAGATATTAGTGTTCTAATGTAACTAGCGCTAATTTTGGAAAAAAGTGGTTTGGAAATAGCAAAGTGCTACTTGTATTTATGGCCCTATAACTTGCAAAAAAAGCAAAGAACATGTAAACATTGGGTATTTCTAAACTCAGGACAAAATTTTGAAACTATTTAGCATGGGTGTTTTTTGGTGGTTGTAGATATGTAACAGATTTTGGGGGTCAAAGTTAGAAAAAGTGTGTTTTTTTCAATTTTTCCTCATATTTTATATTTTTTTTTATAGTAAATTATAAGATATGATGAAAATAATGGTATCTTTAGAAAGTCCATTTAGTGGCGAGAAAAACGGTATATAATATGTGTGGGTACAGTAAATGAGTAAGAAGAAAATTACAGCTAAACACAAACACCGCAAAAATGTAAAAATAGCCTTGGTCCCAAACGGACAGAAAATGGAAAAGTGCTGTGGTCATTAAGGGGTTAAAGGGACACTATACCCAAACATTTTCTTTCATGATTAAGGTAGAGAATATAATTTTAAACAACATTCCAATTTACTTCTATTACCTAATTTGCTTTATTCTTTAGATATACTTTAATTAAGAAATAGCAATGCACACAGTGAACCAATCACAGGAGGCATCTATGTGCAGCTACCAATCAGCAGCTACTAAGCATATCTAGATATGCTTTTCAGCAAAGAATATCAAGAGAATGAAGCAAAATAGATAATAGAAGTAAATTAGAAAGTTGTTTATAATTGTATGCTCTTTCTAAATCATGAAAGAAAAAAATTGGGTTTCATGGCCCTTTACGTCCAGGAGACAACCATTAAATAGGGTGGGATAACAGTTACATCAGGTATGTAACTGAACAGGCATAGATGTCCGCAAAACTTTTCTGCCATTAGCAGCTTCTGAAGGGACAAACATGTCAGAGTGATAAAATAGTAGCTGCTTTACAAATTTACCTTATGGAAAGCTTTATTTCTGAAGGTCCCAGACGTGTGCAACTGCTCTTGTGAAATGAGCAATAAAGAGCTCAGAGGGAGTTTTCTCCTCCCCCAAGTACGCCTTGCAAATCAAGGCCTTAAGTCAAGCAGCTAAGGCGACTGCAGTAACTTTCTGACCCTTGTGAGTTCCAGAAAAATGAACAAAGAAAAGGAATTTCTAAAATGTTTTGTAGTTTCAAGCTAAAATTGTAATGCTTTTACATCATCTAGGTTGAGAAGAAGTTGCTCCTTAGAATTCTTGGCAGCTGGACATACTGATGGCACTACAATCTTATGATGAATGTTCTCTGAAGACACTACCTTGGGAAGAGGGTAAGGAGGATCACAGGATAAAGCTGGAAGCTCAGACACTTGTCTGGCTGAAAAAGCGTCAAGAGAAACAAAACCTTCCAAGACAACAATTTAGTGCCAAGCCCAAGCATTTGTTCAAAAGGAGGAGTCTTAAGGACCCTTAAAACCAGGATGGGATTGCACTGGTGAGTAGTTGGTTTAATAACTGGTCTTATTCTGATTAATGCCTGAACAAATGTTTGAATGCCTGGCAGATTAAAAAAATATTGTGCTTCAAACAGACAAAACCAATATCTGACCCTTAAAAAGATAAACCCTTTATTACCCATTTTCCAGTTTTGCATAAACAAAACAGTTATATTAACATACATTTTTACCTCTGCGATTACCTTGTATCTAAGCCTCTCAGACTGCCCCCTTATTTCAGTTCTATTGCCAGACTTGCATTTAGCCAATTAGTGCTGACTCATAAATAACTCCACAGGAGTGAGTATAATATCTATATGGCACACATGAAAACTGTCAAAATGCACTGAGATAAGAGGCATCTCAGAAAAAAAAAGCATATGAGCCTACCTAAGTTTAGCTTTCAGCAAAGAATATTTTAGAATAAAAGTAAAAAGGAAAGTTGTTTAAAATTGCATGCACTATCTGAATCAGGAAAGTTTAATTTTGACTAGCTTGTCCCTTTAAGAGAACTGGCTGATCAGCCTTTTACCCCAGACAATCTTGTAAGAATTTTAGCACTAAAGGAATTTGAAAAGAATTCCAGCAGTATCCTCTAGCCTCACACTACGAAACCATGTGCTATTTGCACCTGGTCATAAGTTCCTTGCCTGCATCAGTGTATCAATAACTTGATCAGATAATCCTCATTAGGCTAGGATTAAACATTCAAATGCAATGTAGTCCATCTTAGCACTTTGAGATACTGATGGTTCTTTCTGAAAGGAAGTTCCAAAACTGGAAACATTTTAAATCAGATTTGCATATCAAATCCTGTTTGATATCACCCTGGGTAGCAACACAAATGGAGCAAAGCTGTACATCAGATTGAGCAACCAGGGAACTACTAAAGCATCTATAAGAGTTGCCTTAGGATCTCAAGATCTGGCACAATATCTGGGCAGGTTTTTGTTCAAGCGGGATGCCATGAAGTCTATGGCCTCGATTTATCAAAGTCTGGCAGACCTGATCCGCCAGTGCGGATCAGGTCCGCCAGACCTCGCTGAATATTGAGAGAAATACGCTCTCCGTATTCAGCATTGCACCAGCAGCTCACAAGAGCTGCTGGTGCAACGCCGCCCCCTGCAGAATCGAGGCCAATCGGCCGCCAGCAGGGGTTGTCAATCAACCCGATCGTACTCGATCGGGTTGAATTGCGGCGATTCCTGTCCGCCTGTTCAGAGCAGGCGGACAGGGTTATGGAGCAGCAGTCTTTAGACCGCTGCTTTATAACTTGTGTTTCTGGCGAGTCTGAAGACTCACCAGAAACACGGCCCTTCAAGCTCCGTACGGAGCTTGATTATTTGGGCCTATGTCTGGTGTGCCTCAATGTCCACAATCTAGTAGAAAACCTCCTGGTTCAAATACCACTATCCTAGGTGAAGGTACTGGAAGCTGAGACACTCCATTTCTCCTCTGTTCACATTCTGGGATGTGAATAAATGAAATTATGCAATTATGTTCTGCCCAAGTGAGAATATGGGCTACTTCCTTAATTGCCAAGGAACTTCATGTTTCATCTTGGTGATGTATGTAAGCCTCTGCGGTGACATTGTCTAATTGGAACCTGAGAAAGGATTCTTGCCTTAGGATGGGTCAATTATGGAAGTCCCTGAAGATTGTGCAGAGTTCCAAAATGTTGATTGGTAACCTTGTCTCCCAAGTAGACCACACTCTTTTTGTCCTCTGGAAACCTAATCTGCCACCATGTCAGGAACTGCATTGTCTTGAAGTCCAGTAGGATCTTCTGGGACAAATCCTTCTATTCTCTGTTTCACTGCTGCAACATCCTCAGTTGGAGAGGTCGCAAATTGAATCTGGTAAAGGAAACAGTATCTAAAGCCACTACCATGAGGCCTAAAGCTTTCATGCATTGAGCCCCTGAAGGTAGGAAACTACGCTGTAGAAGGGCACACACACCTTCTGAAACTTGAGTCTGCATTGTTGTCAGTGAAAGTCTCAGACACTGAATTTATAATGAACCCTAGTTGAAATACCCAGATCTGAGAAGATAAGGAACTCGTTGGTAGGTTGATTTTCCAACTGTGATTGCGTAGCAGCAGAATAACCCTCTATGTGTGGTCGCTCGGCAACTTGAGAAAAAACAAATTATGCTTACCTGATAATTTAATTTCCTTCTGTATGAGGAGAGTCCACGGCATCATTCCTTACTGAACCTGGCCACCAGGAGGAGGCAAAGATACCCCAGCCAAAGGCTTAAATACTCTCCCTACTTCCCTCATATCCCAGTCATTCTGCCAAGGGAATAAGGAACAGTAGGAGAAATATCAGGGTATAAATGGTGCCGGAAGAGGAAAAACAAAATTTTGGTCCGTCCATCGGAGTATACGGGTGGGGGCCTTGGACTCTCCTCATACAGAAGCAAATTAAATTATCAGGTAAGCATAATTTATGTTTTCCTTCTTAATATGAGGAGAGTCCACCGCATCATTCCTTACTGTTGGGGATACTGAACCTGGCCACCAGGAGGAGGCAAAGATACCCCAGCCAAAGGCTTAAATACTCCCCCTACTTCCCTCATATCCCAGTCATTCTGTCAAGGGAACAAGGAACAGTAGGAGAAATATCAGGGTATAAATGGTGCCGGAAGAGGAAAACCAAAAAATTTGGTCCGCCCATCGGAGTATTCGGGCGGGGGCTGTGGACTCTCCTCATACAGAAGGAAATGAAATTATCAGGTAAGCATAATTTATGTTTTCCTTCTTATCCACGGTATCATTCCTCACTGTTGGGAAAACTATACCCAAGCTCTAGAGGACATTGAATGATAACGGTAGGGGTAAAATAAAAGGCAGCCCCTAATCTGAGGGTACCACAGCCTGCAAAACCTCTCTCCCAAAAGCTGCTTCGGCCGAAGCAAAAATGTAAAATTTGTAGAATTTTGAAAAAAAGTATGTATGGAGGACCAGGTAGCCGCCTTACAAATCTGATCCATAGATGCCTCGTTTTTAAAGGCCCAAGAGGAACCACCTCTCTAGTGGAATGAGCCGTAATCCTCTGAGGAGGTCTAAGTCCCGCTGACTCATAAGCGAAGCGTATAACACTCCTCAACCATAAAGATAAGGACCCTTATGCTTCCCAGAGTAGATAAACAAGGAAGAAGTTTGTCTAAAATCCTTAGTAGCTTGAAGATAAAACTTCAAATCTCGAACAACATCCAGATTATGAAGTAAGCGTTCCTTCAAAGGAGGAGGATTGGGACACAAGGAAGGAACCACAATCTCCTGACACCAGCTTAGGAAGAAAGCCCAAGCGGATATGTAGGACAGCTTTATTTGTGTGAAACACTAGATAGGGAGGCTCACATTGCAAGGCAGCCATTTCAGAAACTCAGCGTGCCGATGCAATACCCAATAGAAAGAGAACCTTCCAGGACAACAATTTAATGTCAATCGAATGCATAGGCTCACACTGAGCCGTTGCAAAAACTTAGGAACAAGATTCAAACTCCAAGGAGAAGCATTAGCTCTAAACACCGGTCTGATCCTGATCAGAGCCTTACTGAAGGATTGCAAGTCAGGAAGCTCTGCAAGCCTCTTGTGCAGCAAAAAAGAAAGAGCCGAAATCTGTCCCCTCAGGGAACTGGCAGAAAGACCATTCTCCAGACCCTTCTGGAGAAAGGAAAGAATTCTGGCAGTCTGGACCTTATCCCAGACAAAACCACGCTCTTCACAACAGAACAAGTAAGCTCTCCACACTTTATGGAAGATGCGATGAGTAACAGGCTTACGAGCCTGAATGAGTATTTCAATAACCTCTCTTGGCTACGACTAAGAGTTCAATCTTCACGCAGTCAGCCTCAGAGAATCTAGATTTTGATGAACAAAAGGACCCTGTTCCAGCAGATCCCTGCGACAGGGTAACTTCCACGGAGGAGATGAGGACATCCCCACCAGGTCCGCGAACCACATCCTTTGCGACCATGATGAAGCAATCAGTATCACTAATGCTTGCTCCAGCTTGATGCGGGCCACTACACGAGGCAGAAGTGGTAACAGCGAAAAAATGTAAATTAGATTGAACCTCCAAGGCACTGCTAATGCATCTATTAGCTCCGTCTAAGGATCCCTGG
The DNA here is from genome assembly GCF_027579735.1 of Bombina bombina. Lineage (NCBI taxonomy): Eukaryota > Metazoa > Chordata > Amphibia > Anura > Bombinatoridae > Bombina > Bombina bombina. The sequence continues at coordinate 1,058,704,766 of NC_069504.1, read as the reverse complement.
ACCGTGACCCATATCTGGGTAGCATGGAATTGAGCCGGGACGCCATGATATCTCCGGCGTCCCCCATCTGTTGCAAATCTCTGCAAACACCACGGGATGAAGAGACCATTCCCTCGTATAAAAGGATTGTCTACTGAGGAAATCCGCTTCCCAGTTGTTCACACCCGGAATGTGGATCGCTGACAACTAGCAGTTGTGGGCCTCCGCCCATTCCAGAATCCGAGATACTTCCCTCATTGCTAGGGAGCTCCTCGTTTCTCCCATGATGTAAGCCACTGAGGTTATGCGTTCTGAATGGAATCTGATAAACTGAGACGAACCCAGAAGAGACCAAGCCTTCAGAGCATCGAAGTTCCAAAATGTTGATCGGGAGGAGGGATTCCTCTTGAGTCCACAAGCCCTGTGCCTTCCTGGCACCACAAACAGCTCCCCATCCTGATAGACTTGGGTCCATAGTCACAATCACCCAGGATGGTCTCAAGAGGGATGTCCCTTGGGACAGGTGATCTGGACAGAGCCACCAAGAGAGTTGTCCAGAAAAATCTGTTGAGACAGATCCGAATGATCATTTTTCTACTGTCTCAGCATGCACAGCTGAAGTGGTCCGAGATGGAATCTGGCAAAAGGAATGATGTCCATGCTGGACACCATGAGACCAATCACCTCCATACACCGAGCCACAGAGGGCCTTAAGGAGGTCTGGAGGGCAAGACAAGCAGAAGTTAGATTGTAACATCTCTGGTCTGTAAGGAATATCCTCATGGATATGAAGTCTATTATAGTACCCAAACATTCCCCAAAAAATACCCAAAAACATAATTTATGCTTACCTGATAAATTCCTTTCTTCTGTAGTGTGATCAGTCCACGGGTCATCATTACTTGTGGGATATTAACTGCTCCCCTACAGGAAGTGCAAGAGGATTCACCCAGCAGAGTTGCTATATAGCTCCTCCCCTCTACGTCACCTCCAGTCATTCGACCAAGGACCAACGAGAAAGGAGAAGCCAAGGGTGTAGTGGTGACTGGAGTATAATTTAAAAAATATTTACCTGCCTTAAAAAAACAGGGCGGGCCGTGGACTGACCACACTACAGAAGAAAGGTAAGCATAAATTATGTTTTCTTCTGTTAAGTGTGATCAGTCCACGGGTCATCATTACTTGTGGGATACCAATACCAAAGCAAAAGTACACGGATGACGGGAGGGATAGGCAGGCTCTTTATACAGAAGGAACCACTGCCTGAAGAACCTTTCTCCCAAAAATAGCCTCCGAGGAAGCAAAAGTGTCAAATTTGTAAAATTTGGAAAAAGTATGAAGCGAAGACCAAGTTGCAGCCTTGCAAATCTGTTCAACAGAGGCCTCATTCTTAAAGGCCCAAGTGGAAGCCACAGCTCTAGTGGAATGAGCTGTAATTCTTTCAGGAGGCTGCTGTCCAGCAGTCTCATAAGCTAAACGAATTATGCTACGAAGCCAAAAAGAGAGAGAGGTAGCAGAAGCTTTTTGACCTCTCCTCTGACCAGAGTAAACGACAAACAGGGAAGACGTTTGTCGAAAATCTTTAGTTGCCTGTAAATAAAATTTAAGGGCACGAACTACATCCAGATTGTGCAAAAGACGTTCCTTCCTCGAAGAAGGATTTGGGCACAAGGATGGAACAACAATTTCCTGATTGATATTCCTGTTAGTGACTACCTTAGGTAAGAACCCAGGTTTAGTACGCAGAACTACCTTATCCGAGTGAAAAATCAAATAAGGAGAATCACAATGTAAGGCTGATAACTCAGAGACTCTTCGAGCCGAGGAAATAGCCATTAAAAATAGAACTTTCCAAGATAACAACTTTATAACAATGGAATGAAGGGGTTCAAACGGAACACCCTGTAAAACGTTAAGAACAAGGTTTAAACTCCATGGTGGAGCCACAGCTTTAAACACAGGTTTAATCCTGGCCAAAGCCTGACAAAAAGCCTGAACGTCTGGAACTTCTGACAGACGCTTGTGTAACAGAATGGACAGAGCTGAGATCTGTCCCTTTAAGGAACTATCGGATAACCCCTTTTCTAAACCTTCTTGTAGAAAAGACAATATCCTAGGAATCCTAACCTTACTCCAAGAGTAACCTTTGGATTCGCACCAATATAGGTATTTACGCCATATTTTATGGTAAATCTTTCTGGTAACAGGCTTCCTAGCCTGTATTAAGGTATCAATAACTGACTCAGAAAAACCACGCTTTGATAAGATCAAGCGTTCAATTTCCAAGCAGTCCGCTTCAGAGAAGTTAGATTTTGATGTTTGAAAGGACCCTGAATCAGAAGGTCCTGTTTCAGAGGTAACGACCAAGGTGGACAGAATGACATGTCCACCAGATCTGCATACCAAGTCCTGCGTGGCCATGCAGGCACTATTAGAATCACTGATGCTTTCTCCTGTTTGATTCTGGCAATCAATCGAGGAAGCATCGGGAAAGGTGGAAACACATAAGCCATCCTGAAGGTCCATGGTGCTGTCAAGGCATCTATCAGGACCACTCCCGGATCCCTGGATCTGGACCCGTAGCGCGGAAGCTTGGCGTTCTGTCGAGACGCCATGAGATCTATCTCTGGTTTGCCCCAACGTCGAAGTATTTGGGCAAAGACCTCTGGATGAAGTTCCCACTCCCCCGGATGAAAAGTCTGACGACTTAAGAAATCCGCCTCCCAGTTCTCCACTCCCGGGATGTGGATTGCAGACAGGTGGCAAGAGTGAGACTCTGCCCAGCAAATTATCTTCGATACTTCCATCATTGCTAGGGAGCTTCTTGTCCCTCCCTGATGGTTGATATAAGCTACAGTCGTGATGTTGTCCGACTGGAACCTGATGAACCCCCGAGTTGTTAACTGGGGCCAAGCCAGAAGAGCATTGAGGACTGCTCTCAATTCCAGAATGTTTATTGGAAGAAAACTCTCCTCCTGATTCCATAGTCCCTGAGCCTTCAGAGAATTCCAGACAGCGCCCCAACCTAGTAGGCTGGCGTCTGTTGTTACAATTGACCAGTCTGGCCTGCTGAATGGCATTCCCCTGGACAGATGTGGCCGATAAAGCCACCATAGAAGAGAATTTCTGGTCTCTTGATTCAGATTTAGAGTGTTGAATGGAATGAAGGACACGGCATGCATTTTGAAGTTTTGTTAACCTGTCCTCTGTCAGGTAACTTTTCTCTTCGTTCACTTTCCATCCATGCGACCTTAGAAATGCCAGTACTATCTCTGTATGAGATTTGGCAGTTTGAAAGCTTGAAGCTTGTATCAGTATGTCGTCTAAGTACGGAGCTACTGAAATTCCTCGCGGTCTTAGTACCGCCAGAAGAGTGCCCAGAACCTTTGTGAAGATTCTTGGAGCCGTAGCCAGTCCGAATGGAAGAGCTACAAACTGGTAATGCCTGTCTAAAAAGGCAAACCTTAGATACCGGTAATGACTTCTGTGAATCGGTATGTGAAGGTAAGCATCCTTTAAATCCACTGTGGTCATGTACTGACCCTCTTGGATCATGGGCAAAATTGTTCGAATAGTTTCCATCTTGAACGATGGAACTCTTAGGAATTTGTTTAGGATCTTTAAATCCAAGATTGGCCTGAAGGTTCCCTCTTTTTTGGGAACTACAAACAGATTTGAGTAAAACCCTTGTCCTTGTTCCAACCGCGGAACTGGATGGATCACTCCCATTAATAAAAGATCTTGTACGCAGCGTAGAAACGCTTCCTTCTTTGTTAGGTTTGTTGACAACCTTGACAGATGAAATCTCCCTCTTGGGGGAGAGGATTTGAAGTCCAGAAGGTATCCCTGAGATATGATCTCTAATGCCCAGGGATCCTGAACATCTCTTGCCCAAGCCTGGGCGAAGAGGGAAAGACTGCCCCCCACTAGATCCGGTCCCGGATCGGGGGCCCTCAATTCATGCTGTCTTAGGGGCAGCAGCAGGTTTTCTGGCCTGTTTGCCCCTGTTCCAGGACTGGTTAGGTTTCCAGCCTTGTCTGTAGCGAGCAACAGCTCCTTCCTGTTTTGGTGCAGAGGAAGTTGATGCTGCTCCTGCTTTGAAATTACGAAAGGAACGAAAATTGGACTGTCTAGCCTTGGCTTTGGCCTTGTCCTGAGGCAGGGCATGACCTTTACCTCCTGTAATGTCAGCAATAATCTCTTTCAAGCCGGGCCCGAATAAGGTCTGCCCTTTGAAAGGAATATTAAGCAATTTAGATTTAGACGTAACATCAGCTGACCAGGATTTCAGCCACAGAGCTCTGCGTGTCTGAATGGCGAATCCTGAATTTTTAGCCGCAAGTTTAGTTAAATGTACTACGGCATCTGAAATAAATGAATTAGCTAACTTAAGGAATTTAAGTTTGTGTGTGATGTCATCTAGTGTGGATGATTGAAGTGTCTCTTCCAGAGACTCAAACCAAAATGCTGCTGCAGCCGTGACAGGCGCAATACATGCAAGAGGTTGCAATATAAATCCTTGTTGACCAAACATTTTCTTAAGGTAACCCTCTAATTTTTTATCCATTGGATCTGAAAAAGCACAGCTATCCTCCACTGGGATAGTGGTACGCTTAGCTAAAGTAGAAACTGCTCCCTCCACCTTAGGGACCATTTGCCATAAATCCCGTGTGGCGGCGTCTATTGGAAACATTTTTCTAAATATAGGAGGGGGTGAGAAAGGCACACCGGGTCTATCCCACTCCTTAGTAACAATGTCAGTAAGTCTCTTAGGTATAGGAAAAACGTCAGTACTCGTCGGTACCGCAAAATATTTATCCAACCTACATATTTTTTCTGGGATTGCAACTGTGTTACAATCATTCAGAGCCGCTAATACCTCCCCTAGTAACACACGGAGGTTCTCAAGCTTAAATTTAAAATTTGAAATGTCTGAGTCCAGTTTATTTGGATCAGAACCGTCACCCACAGAATGAAGCTCTCCGTCTTCACGTTCTGCAAACTGTGACGCAGTATCAGACATGGCCCTTGCATTATCAGCGCACTCTGTTCTCACCCCAGAGTGATCACGTTTACCTCTTAGTTCTGGTAGTTTAGCCAAAACTTCAGTCATAACAGTAGCCATATCTTGTAATGTGATTTGTAATGGCCGCCCAGATGTACTCGGCGCTACAATATCACGCACCTCCTGAGCGGGAGATGCAGGTACAGACACGTGAGGCGAGTTAGCCGGCATAACTCTCCCTTCGTTGTTTGGTGAAATATGTTCAATTTGTACAGATTGACTGTTTTTTAAAGTAGCATCAATACATTTAGTACATAAATTTCTATTGGGCTCCACTTTGGCATTAACACATATAGCACAGAGATATTCCTCTGAATCAGACATGTTTAACACACTAGCAAATAAACAGCAACTTGGAAATACTTTACAAAGTAATTTACAAATAATATGAAAAAGAACTGTGCCTTTAAGAAGCACAGAAAAATATTATAACAGTTAAAATAATTAAGTTATAGCATCAATCTTTGTCAGAATATACAGTTTTAGCAAAGGATTGTTCCCCTCAGCAAATGATAACTAACCCAGGCAGCAGAAAAAAATACACAAATAAACGTTTTTTTATCACAGTCAATACAATCAGCACAGCTGTGCTGTAATGATTACTTCCCTCAAAAAAGGCTTTGGAGATCCCTGAACTCTGTAGAGATGAACCGGATCATGCAGGAAGAAAATGAATCTCTGACTGAGTTTTTTCTGATGCATAGTGAAAGCACCAAAATGGCCCCTCCCCCACACACATAACAGTGAGAGGGATCAGTGAACTGCTCTAATTTAAATCAAAACTATTGCCAAGTGGAAAAATAGTGCCCAAAACATTTTTTCACCCAGTACCTCAGAGAAAAAAACGTTTTTACATGCCAGCAAAAAAACGTTTTACCTCAATAATTAATTGTCATTTAAAACCTATTGCAAGTCCCTGCAAATTAGGTTAAGTCTATGTATACAGTCTAAAAACCAGAGAAGTATAAAATACATACATGACAGCCTGATATCAGCTACATCTACTGCATTCAAGGCTGGGTTTACATTATAACGGTATGGCAGGATTTTCTCATCAATTCCATGTCAGAAAATAATAAACTGCTACATACCTCTTTGCAGATTAATCTGCCTGCTGTCCCCTGATCTGAAGTTTGCCTCTCCTCAGATGGCTGAGAAACAGCAATATGATCTTAACTACTCCGGCTAAAATCATAGAAAAAAACTCAGGTAGATTCTTCTTCAAATTCTACCAGAGAAGGAATAACACACTCCGGTGCTATTATAAAACAACAAACTTTTGATTGAAGATATAAAAACTAAATATATCACCATAGTCCTCTCACACATCCTATCTAGTCGTTGGGTGCAAGAGAATGACTGGGGGTGACGTAGAGGGGAGGAGCTATATAGCAACTCTGCTGGGTGAATCCTCTTGCACTTCCTGTAGGGGAGCAGTTAATATCCCACAAGTAATGATGACCCGTGGACTGATCACACTTAACAGAAGAAAAAGATCTTTCGAATGGTCTTCTACTAGACGACAGGATGGTGCTTGAACCAGAATATCGTCCAAGTATGGCGCTACTGCTATACTTCTGGTTCTGGCCACTGCAAGCAGAGCCCCTAGAACCTTCGTAAAAACTCTTGGAGCAGTAGCTAGACCAAACTGAAGTGCAACAAACAGGAAGTGCTGGTCCAGGAATGCAAACCTTAGGAACTTGAAGTGTTCCTTGTGTATTGGAACGCGAAGGTAAGCATCCTTTAGATCTATCGTGGTCATGAAATGTCCTTCCTGATCTAAGGGAAGGATGGACCTTATTGTCTCTATCTTGAACGAGGAGACAGATAGGAATTTGTTTAAGCACTTTAAGTCAAGAATCGGGCGGAAAGTTCCCTCCTTCTTTGGGACCACAAAAAGGTTTGAGTAGTATCCCAGACCTCTATCTGCAAGAGGTACCAGGACAATGACTCCCAGGAAGGAGAGATCCGTCACGCACCCCAGAAAGGCTTCTCTCTTTTCTGTCCTTGAAGACAGGTTTGACAAGAGGAATCTGCCACTGGGCGAATAAGACTTGAAACCTATCCTGTATCCCTGAGCGATGACCATTCTGGACCCCCTGGTCTTGCACATCTCCAAACCAAGCATACGAAAAACATAATTTATGCTTACCTGATAAATTCCTTTCTCCTGTAGTGTAGTCAGTCCACGGGTCATCATTACTTCTGGGATATTAACTCCTCCCCAACAGGAAGTGCAAGAGGATCACCCAAGCAGAGCTGCTATATAGCTCCTCCCCTCTACGTCACACCCAGTCATTCGACCGAGAACCAAACGAGAAAGGAGAAACTATAGGGTGCAGTGGTGACTGGAGTATAATTTAAAAATTTAGACCTGCCATAAAAAACAGGGCGGGCCGTGGACTGACTACACTACAGGAGAAAGGAATTTATCAGGTAAGCATAAATTATGTTTTCTCCTGTTAAGTGTAGTCAGTCCACGGGTCATCATTACTTCTGGGATACCAATACCAAAGCTAAAGTACACGGATGACGGGAGGGACAGGCAGGATCTTTATACGGAAGGAACCACTGCCTGAAGAACCTTTCTCCCAAAAACAGCCTCCGAAGAAGCAAAAGTGTCAAATTTGTAAAATTTGGAAAAAGTATGAAGAGAAGACCAAGTTGCAGCCTTGCAAATCTGTTCAACAGAGGCCTCGTTCTTAAAGGCCCAAGTGGAAGCCACAGCTCTAGTGGAATGAGCTGTAATTCTTTCAGGAGGCTGCTGTCCAGCAGTCTCATAGGCTAAACGTATTATGCTACGAAGCCAAAAAGAGAGAGAGGTAGCAGAAGCTTTTTGACCTCTCCTCTGTCCAGAATAAACGACAAACAGGGAAGAAGTTTGGCGAAAATCTTTAGTTGCCTGCAAATAAAATTTCAGGGCACGGACTACATCTAGATTGTGCAGAAGTCGTTCCTTCTTTGAAGAAGGGTTAGGACACAATGATGGCACAACAATCTCTTGATTGATATTCTTGTTAGTGACAACCTTAGGCAAAAACCCAGGTTTAGTACGCAGAACTACCTTATCTGAATGAAAAATCAGATACGGGGAATCACAATGTAAGGCTGATAACTCAGAGACTCTACGAGCCGAGGAAATCGCCATCAAAAACAGAACCTTCCAAGATAACAGCTTGATATCAATGGAATGAAGGGGTTCAAACTGAACACCCTGTAAAACGTTAAGAACTAAGTTTAAGCTCCATGGTGGAGCAACAGTTTTAAACACAGGCTTAATCCTGGCCAAAGCCTGGCAAAAAGCCTGAACGTCTGGAACTTCTGACAGACGTTTGTGTAAAAGAATGGACAAAGCTGAGATCTGTCCCTTTAAGGAACTAGCAGATAAACCCTTTTCTAAACCTTCTTGTAGAAAAGACAATATCCTAGGAATCCTAACCTTACTCCATGAGTAACTCTTGGATTCGCACCAATGTAAGTATTTACGCCATATTTTATGGTAAATCTTTCTGGTAACAGGCTTCCTAGCCTGTATTAAGGTATCAATAACTGACTCCGAAAAACCACGCTTTGATAAAATCAAGCGTTCAATTTCCAAGCAGTCAGCTTCAGAGAAATTAGATTTTGATGTTTGAAAGGACCCTGAATTAGAAGGTCCTGTCTCAGAGGCAGAGACCAAGGTGGACAGGATGACATGTCCACTAGATCTGCATACCAGGTCCTGCGTGGCCACGCAGGCGCTATCAGAATCACCGATGCTCTCTCCTGTTTGATCCTGGCAATCAATCGAGGAAGCATCGGGAAGGGTGGAAACACATAGGCCATCCCGAAGGTCCAAGGTGCTGTCAAAGCATCTACCAGGACTGCTCCCGGGTCCCTGGACCTGGACCCGTAACAAGGAAGCTTGGCGTTCTGGCGAGGCGCCATCAGATCTATCTCTGGTTTGCCCCAAAGTCGAAGTATTTGGGCAAAGATCTCCGGATGAAGTTCCCACTCCCCCGGATGAAAAGTCTGACGACTTAGGAAATCCGCCTCCCAGTTCTCCACTCCAGGAATGTGGATCGCTGACAGGTGGCAAGAGTGAGACTCTGCCCAGCGAATTATCTTTGATACTTCCATCATCGCTAGGGAGCTTCTTGTCCCTCCTTGATGGTTGATGTAAGCTACAGTCGTGATGTTGTCCGACTGAAACCTGATGAACCCCCGAGTTGTTAACTGAGGCCAAGCCAGAAGGGCATTGAGAACTGCTCTCAATTCCAGAATGTTTATTGGAAGGAGACTCTCCTCCTGAGTCCATGATCCCTGAGCCTTCAGGGAATTCCAGACAGCGCCCCAACCTAGTAGGCTGGCGTCTGTTGTTACAATTGTCCAATCTGGTCTGCTGAATGGCATCCCCCTGGACAGATGTGGCCGAGAAAGCCACCATAGAAGAGAATTTCTGGTCTCTTGATCCAGATTCAGAGTAGGGGACAAATCTGAGTAATCCCCATTCCACTGACTTAGCATGCACAATTGCAGCGGTCTGAGATGTAGGCGTGCAAAGGGTACTATGTCCATTGCCGCTACCATTAAGCCGATTACCTCCATGCATTGAGCCACTGACGGGTGTTGAATGGAATGAAGGACACGGCAAGCATTTTGAAGCTTTGTTAACCTGTCTTCTGTCAGGTAAATCTTCATTTCTACAGAATCTATGAGTCCCCAAGAAGGGAACCCTTGTGAGTGGTAAGAGAGAACTCTTCTCTTCGTTCACCTTCCACCCATGCGACCTTAGAAATGCCAGTACTAACTCTGTATGAGACCTGGCAGTTTGAAAGCTTGACGCTTGTATCAGAATGTCGTCTAGATACGGAGCCACCGAAATTCCTCGCGGTCTTAGCACCGCCAGAAGAGAGCCCAGAACCTTTGTGAAGATTCTTGGAGCCGTAGCCAACCCGAATGGAAGAGCTACAAACTGGTAATGCCCGTCTAGGAAGGCAAACCTTAGATACCGGTAATGATCTTTGTGAATCGGTATATGAAGGTAGGCATCCTTTAAATCCACTGTGGTCATGTACTGACCCTTTTGGATCATGGGTAAGATTGTCCGAATAGTTTCCATTTTGAACGATGGAACTCTTAGGAATTTGTTTAGGATCTTTAAATCCAAGATTGGTCTGAAGGTTCCTTCTTTCTTGGGAACCACAAACAGATTTGAGTAAAACCCTTGTCCGTGTTCCGAACGCGGAACCGGATGGATCACTCCCATTAGTAAAAGATCTTGTACACAGCGTAGAAACGCCTCTTTCTTTATCTGGTTTGTTGACAACCTTGAAAGATGAAATCTCCCTTTTGGGGGAGAGGCTTTGAAGTCCAGAAGATATCCCTGAGATATGATCTCTAACGCCCAGGGATCCTGGACATCTCTTGCCCAAGCCTGGGCGAAGAGAGAGAGTCTGCCCCCCACTAGATCCGTTCCCGGATCGGGGGCCCTCACTTCATGCTGTCTTAGGGGCCCTTGTTCCAGGACTGGTTAGGTTTCCAGCCTTGTCTGTAGCGAGCAACAGCTCCTTCCTGTTTTGGTGCAGAGGAAGTTGATGCTGCTCCTGCCTTGAAGTTACGAAAGGCACGAAAATTAGACTGTCTAGCCCTAGGTTTGGCTCTGTCTTGAGGCAGGGCATGGCCTTTACCTCCTGTAATGTCAGCGATAATTTCCTTCAAACCGGGCCCGAATAAGGTCTGCCCTTTGAAAGGTATGTTAAGTAATTTAGATTTAGAAGTAACATCAGCTGACCAGGATTTTAGCCACAGCGCTCTGCGTGCCTGAATGGCGAATCCGGAATTCTTAGCCGTAAGTTTAGTTAAATGTACTACGGCATCAGAAATAAATGAATTAGCTAGCTTAAGGGCTTTAAGCTTGTGTGTAATCTCATCCAATGGAGCTGATTCAAGGGTCTCTTCCAGAGACTCAAACCAAAATGCTGCTGCAGCCGTGACAGGCGCAATGCATGCAAGGGGTTGTAATATAAAACCTTGTTGAACAAACATTTTCTTAAGGTAACCCTCTAACTTTTTATCCATTGGATCTGAAAAGGCGCAGCTATCCTCCACCGGGATAGTGGTACGCTTAGCTAAAGTAGAAACTGCTCCCTCCACCTTAGGGACCGTTTGCCATAAGTCCCGTGTGGTGGCGTCTATTGGAAACATCTTTCTGAATATAGGAGGGGGTGAGAAAGGCACACCGGGTCTATCCCACTCCTTAGTAACAATTTCAGTAAGTCTTTTAGGTATTGGAAAAACGTCAGTACTCGACGGTACCGCAAAATATTTATCCAACCTACACATTTTTTCTGGTATTGCAACTGTGTTACAATCATTCAGAGCCGCTAACACCTCCCCTACTAATACACAGAGGTTTTCCAGCTTAAACTTAAAATTTGAAATGTCTGAATCCAGTTTATTTGGATCAGATCCGTCACCCGCAGAATGAAGCTCTCCGTCCTCATGTTCTGCAAATTGTGACGCAGTATCTGACATGGCCCTAATATTATCAGCGCACTCTGTTCTCACCCCAGAGTGATCTTGCTTACCTCTAAGTTCTGGTAATTTAGACAAAACTTCAGTCATAACATTAGCCATGTCCTGTAGTGTGATTTGTAATGGCCGCCCTGAAGTACTCGGCGTTACAATATCACGCACCTCCCGAGCGGGAGATGCAGGTACTGACACGTGAGGCAAGTTAGTCGGCATAACTTCCCCCTCGTTGTTTGGTGAATGATGTTCAATTTGTACAGAATGACTCTTATTCAAAGTAGCATCAATGCAATTAGTACATAAATTTCTATTGGGCTCCACCTTGGCTTTTGCACATATAGCACAGAGATATTCCTCTGAGTCAGACATGTTTAACAAACTAGCAATTAAACTAGCAAGCTTGAAAATACTTTTTTTTTTTTTTTTTTTTTTTTCAAAAAAGCTTTATTGAAAGGTATTCAAAAGGTTACAAGTTTTTCAAAATTTTTCAAAGATGCATGTGAAAACATAATTATGCGGTCAATACATTGCGAATTGCGATGTCTAACAATAACAGGTGAGAACCATTCTTCCCCTAGCTCCCCTAGACATGATAAATTACTGACCGCTCGTAGAACATGTGGAGTTTTAGCTCCAAAGAGATCAGAACACAGGTCAATGTGCACTTGTATGTTAAAAAGTCCAAAAGTCCAGCAGTGCACTTTTCCTGGTGTTTTACGGCCAATCCTACTAAGTTATATATACATAATCTAGGATCACCAGAGAGTGAGAAGCAGAGAGTAAAGGGGGAGAAAAAGGAGGGGGGGATTGTTTGGGGTTCGTTTGTGCAAATCTCATGAAGATTAGGCGGGGGGGGGATAGGTAAGTATGAGGGAGGGAAAGGAGGAAGGATGGGGGAGGGGGGGACAGTGGATGGGTCAGAGGTCCGTGCAGTAGTCAAAGTTTCCCTACACTATCCGTTGTCTGTCCGTTGTCTGTGTGTCGCCCAGTTCTCCAACATCATCTCGTGTGTATCCACAGTCCCTTGTTGGATGTGGTGATATCTTTCTAGGTGTAGCAGCGTATCTACTTGTTCTTGCCATTCCTTAAGTGTCGGAGTGGTGCTGGATTTCCAATGCCTTGGGATCAGCAATTTAGCTCCATTCAGCATAATCAGTAGTAGTGCTCTACTGGCTTTACTAGGCAATTTGGGCAATGAGAGGTATAGTAATGTTTTTGGGCTGTTCTGCAGAGGTTTCCCCAGGACTAGTTCCATGTGATTAAGGACACCAACCCAATAATCATCTAGCTTGGGGCATTCCCACCATATGTGTGTTGGTGTGCCAGCTGCGCCACAGTCCCTCCAGCATTTGCCTGAGGCCTGTTTATAAATCTTCTGTAGCCTGCTGGGCGTACGGGAACCACCTTGCTAGGCATTTGAAACTGGATTCCTGCACTCTCATGGAGATTGAGGCTGACTTGGTCACTAAAAAGGCGTTCTGCCAGTCCCCCTGGTCAATCTCAGTTTGCCATTCCTTTTCCCACATCTTCGTGTAGGAAGGGGGTGTCTGGGCGTCATCTGACAGTAGCAGTTTATAGAGTAGTGAGATTGCATGAGCAGTTGGTGAGTCCTTCAGGCACAAGGTCTCGAAGGTGGTGGGCGCTCTGGTTAAACAAGGTCTGTGTTTATGTGTCGCAATGTAGTGGTTTAACCGCATGTGTGAGTACCAGCTCATCCCCAAATGAGGATGATCCTTCAGGATGTCCGCTAGTGTCTTGAGCTTGTGTCCGTCTGTCAGTGACTTGATGACGTAGTTATTTAAGGGTGTGCCGGCGGTGGCTCTATTATCAGGGTAATTCCATGGTAGTGCAGCATTGTGATAAGTAGGGGTTAGTGGGGAATGTTTAGTTGTTATATGCGTTGTGGTGTTTATTATCTTGTCCCAAGTGGAATAGAAATCTGCCAGGAGGGGATACGTTTTTGTGGCTGTGTGCCTATCCTTTTCTAGTAACCAGGCACCTAGGCCTGCGTTGGTTGTGTCTAAAATATCGCAGTCCAATCGTATCCATTCTTTGTTGGGGTCATTCGAGCACCAGTCCAGCAATCTACCCAGTGTGATTGCTTGTTTATATGTTAGTATGTTTGGGACCCCCAAGCCCCCCCTGTCCCTAGGTAAGTACAGAGTTCTCCTGGCTACCCTTGGTCTGATCCCTCCCCAGATATATTGTTCGATTAAATTTTGCATTTTTTGTAGAAAGTTCCTTGGAAGGGGGATTGGTGTTGTTTGGAGAATATAAAGCAGTCGGGGTAGCACGTTCATTTTGACGACATTTATACGTCCTAGCCAAGAGATGGATTTATTCTTCCATCTAGACAGATCTGCTATCAGCGTGGTTTCTAAGCTCTTGTAATTTTCTTGGAATACAGTCTGAGCATCCGGGGAGATGTATATCCCCAAATACTTCAGACTGTCTCGTTTGAGTCTCAGGGGGCAGGCACCTAACGTTGTAGTCAAGTCTTCTATGCTGTATGTGATGTTCAATATTTCTGATTTGGCTACGTTAAGGTGGAAGTTAGATAGTTGTCCGTATTCACTAAAGGTGTCTATTACCCTAGGGAGGGAGGTCTCTATGTCAGTAAGTGTCAATAGGACGTCGTCGGCGTATAGAGCCAATTTGTGTATGTTTGATTTAGTTTTAATTCCCGAGATCTGGGGGTCTTCTCTAATTTTCTGCGCCAATGCCTCGATTGAAATAGCAAAGAGAATCGGCGAAAGTGGGCATCCCTGCCTGGTCCCATTTCTAATATGAAATCTGTCTGATAGGAGGCCATTAACTTTTACCCTAGCGGAGGGATTTTCATAGAGAGTAAAAATCTGTTTAATGAAGGTATCACTAAACTTCATTCTAGCTAGTACCGCTTTTAGGAAGGACCAGTGTACCCGGTCGAACGCTTTTTCAGCGTCCGTCGAGACCAGTATAAGGGGGGTATTCTGATGCTGCGCGTGCGATACGAGCTGTAACACTTTCAGTGTGTTGTCGCGCGCCTCTCTCCCGGGTACGAAACCTACTTGATCTGGGTGTATCAGCGTGGGCAAGATCCGATTGATTCTGTTAGCTAATACTTTTGCGTAGATTTTTACATCTACGTTAAGGAGCGAGATCGGGCGGAAGTTCTCTGGCCTATCCGGGGTCTTACCCTGTTTGGGGAGGACAGTGATGTTTGCCTCAAGCATCTGTTCTGTGAAGCCACCCTCTTTTAACAGTGAATTAAACAGGAGTGTGAGAGGGGTTAGTAAGTGATGTATGAAGTCTTTGTAGTATTTTACCCCCAGTCCGTCGGGCCCGGGGCTCTTTCCATTTGGCATGCTCTTGATGGCTAGTTTAACCTCGTCAGCCGTTATCGGTCTGTCAAGTTGCTCAGAGTCCTCTTGAGAGAGTGTGGGGAGTTGTATGTCTCTTAGATATGTGTCAATGTTTGATTGTGTGCTGTTGTTCGTGATGTTGTACAGTGTCTCGTAATATCGTCGGAATGTCTCGGCTATTTTCTCACTCTCTTTTTGAATATGCCCCGATGCATCTGTTAACGAGTATATGTGTGTGCTTAATTGTTTGCGCTTCAGCGCCTTAGCTAGTGAGGAGCCTATTCTGTCATTCATCTCAAAGTATTTTTGTTGAAGCATTGATGCCCTTCTCTGGTATTCTTTGATAAGGTGATTGTTCAAGTCAGTCTTTACTGTGTTTAGGGATTTTAAGATGGTGGTAGATGAGGGATTCTTTTTTAGCTCAGTTTCCCAATAACGGATCTGAGATAGGGACGAGTTTAAAAATTGTCTGTTTTGTTTGGTTTCTGTGGCTTTAAGCCTTATGAATTCGCCCCTCGTCACACATTTGTGTGCTTCCCAAGTCGTGGAAGTAGGTAGGGCGTCCAGAGGGTTTTCGTTAAAGTAGTGTCGTAGGGTTGTGTCAATTGCCAGTTTATGCAAAGGATTATCTAACGTGTGTTCGTCAAGTCCCCACTTATATGGCTTTATGGGTACATTTGGCCACTCAAATGTGCATTGCACGGGTGCATGATCTGACCAGGTGATTGGCAGTATATCAGCTTTGTTGACCAAAGAAAGGCCTAATTGGTCAGTTATGAGGTAGTCAATTCTGGTGTAGACATGATGTGGGTGTGAGAAGAAGGTGTAGTCTCTGGTGTCTGGGTGTAATGACCTCCATATGTCGTGTAGTTTTAGTGAGCGAAGTTGCGAATTGACAGTTTTGATTACTCTGTGTGGGATATTAGTTTTCCCTGATGAGGTGTCGTGGGAAGGGACCAATGGTAGATTAAAGTCGCCTGCTAGTACTAATATACCCCTTGTATGTTCCAATATTAATTGTGTCAGCTGTTTGAATATGGTGTGCTGACCCTGGTTTGGCAGATAGACGTTGGCTATTGTGATGTAGGAGCCGAACAGTGTTCCCACCACTAACAAGTATGTTCCGTTGGGGTCTTTAAGAACCTGGGTTGGTTGGAAAGGGATCGTGTTCTTAACGAAAATGCCCACTCCGCCTTTCTTTGAGCAGCCCGAAGCGAGGTAAAAGGTGTTATATCTATGTGAGATGTATCTGGGTTCCCTCCCTTTTTTGAAATGTGTCTCTTGGATACAGATAATTTCCCCTCCAGCCCTATGTAACTGTGTGAAAGCAATTGATCTCTTTTCGGGGCTATTGAGCCCTTTTGCATTAATTGTTATGAATTTAATAGGGTGCGGCTGCATGTTGCTGAGGTATAATGGATCTAATTGGGTAGTGTCAGGGCACAACAAGTATTTGTTATCTATCTGTTTATGTGCGGGTGTGCCGGGAGCTGGACAATGTCTGGCTACTTTACGCACCCTACTCTTTTGTAAGTCTGTGGGGTGTGTAGTTTCTAGGTCTCTCTGCTTCTATGTGCAATGGTGGGGGGAAGGTGGGTTGGGGATAGAAGGAGTGGAGGAGGGTAGAAAGGGAGGAGGGGGGGAGGTTTAGAAAGGATGGGGGAGAATAAAGTTGCAAACAGTTATAATATACTTACAATTCGGCTACTCTGCCGTGGGAGCTAATGTTAGATAGGTATATTTAACTCTAAAGAACTATACAAACAGTGATCAATGACAATGAATAACTAGACAAGTAGGGTAATATCCCCGTCAATAAACCCAGCATTTGAAAAAGTAAACATTAAGAGTAACATTACATTATATCACATACGACCTGTCGCCTGGATTCAGGAGCTGGTCCCTGACCTGGGCTGTAGGAGCGAGCAGTCCATTTGTTGATGTGGTTCTTCCACATCATCAGCAACAGTCACTAGCGAGGGGTGTTTATGGGAGCCCCGCTCAACAGAGGTTGTGGGTGTAGATCTCATCCGGCTCCCCGAAGGAAGCCTCGAAGCTGTGCCATCTTTTGTTGAGGTATCTGTCTGGATGTGTATCTGCAGGGCCTCACAAAAGTGAGGTAAGTCATCTTGGGTTTTGTAGATAGCTGTGGTGTTGCCTTTGGTGGCGATGATGCTGACCGGGAATCCCCAGCGGTAGGCGATCTTCCTCTCTCTGAGCACTGTGGTTATATGGTTCAGGTCCCTCCGTTTCTGGAGTGTGGTAGGGCTCAGATCTGTAAAGATCTGGATGCGGATGCCTGCATGTGTGAAGTCTGGTTTCTGTCTTGAGTGTTTTAGAATGTCTTCCTTGTCTTTGAAATGCAGTAGCTTTAGGATTACATCTCTGGGAGGTGCTTTAGGTGGTGGCTTTGCCCTGAGGGCTCTGTGTGCTCTTTCAATAGTTACCTCTGGAGCATTTTCATCACCTTTTAACGTGCGGAACAAAGCTTGTAGGCAACCCTCCAGGGCTCCTGGGTGAATAGATTCCGGAATTCCCCGCACTCTCAGGTTGTTCCTCCTGCCCCTGTTGTCGAGGTCTTCAACCTTCTCTAGCAGATTGTATATGGTTTCTTCTTGATCATAGAGGAGGCGGGACATATGAGTGATGTCATTACTGGTTGTATTGTGATTTTCTTCTAAGTTGGTAACTCTCTGCGTCACCCTTGTTAAGTCCCTTTTGAGGTCACCATACCAGCCCTTTACTTCAGTGAGCATCTCTTTGAAATCATCTTTGGTGCATAAAGATTTTAGATCTTCTTTAGTGATTGACGAATTATTGGCAGGAGCAGGGTCAGGGTTAGCAACCTGGGTCCCAGGCTGGGGGTTGGGTGCGATCATGGTGCTGTCAGAGATGTGTTGAGCTTGTTTCGAAGTGGATTCAGGCTGCTTTAGGAACTGCTGCATAGTTCTAGGTTGTAAGACGTTATCCAACTTGGCTGTTTTTTTCCCTGGCATATTTATATGGGATGGTGGGGGTTGGTGCTAGTGGTGAAAGTGTGCCCTTTTTGAGTTATTATGGGCTAGAGGTATAAGTAAAAGTTCAGATATGTTTAGGTTGAAGCTTGGGCTGGTTCCCTCTATATACTGCCAAGAGTTGTTATCCAGTGACCTGCTCCTACAGCAGTGCAGCACTGAGACTTTCCAGGAGTTGTGGCTGTCTTGGGAGTGAAGGGTGGTGCTGCTTGGTGTGATAAGAAAATGTAACCCCAAGATGTGTGCAGCATGTGAGCTTCACAGAGGCTGTTGTGAGTTGTGTGATGCAAGCCCCATATACTGATCTGATCACTGGCGATATTTTTATGATGTGACTTTATAGTGCCTCCTGTCCCACAGCTTATCTGATTGTGGCGAAGTTGCCCTTTCTCCCGCTGCAGATGTTTAATTATTTATTCCCCTGGGAGGTGTCTGCTTGCCTAGCCCCCCTGTGTTGCGATGGGTGGCCAGGCAGCAGAGCAGTAAGTAGCTTGGGATGTTAATTTTCGCGGCCCCCACTGTGTATTGTCTCACCTCGTGGCCAAGCAGCGAGCACTGCGCCCTGGAGGCGCTCCAATCTTGTGAGGCGGTAAGAGACTGTGATCGCGGCAGCAATTGTAGAAGGCCGTTGGTGGGAAACAGCAGCTGCTAGGTCCGTGCGTAGCTTCTTATCTGATCGGGCCCGGCCCTGACGTTAATAAGGCCCAGGAGCGCGATGTCTTCTCCCTCAGATCCGTGCGGCACCTGATGATATGAGCGCGCACGGTCTAACTATAAGGGGTTTGCAGCAGTTGGGGTGTTGCACCAGGGTCAGGGGACCATCACCAATGCGGTTAAGGGTTCATAGAGGCTGAGGTCATGGATGGCTGCTGGGTTTAGAGACTTAGGGCCTAGGAGCTATTTCTTCACGCAGCCATTTCCCAGAACGGCCAAGCTCCGCCCCCAAGCTTGAAAATACTTTTCACTCAAATTACAAGTATTATGGAAAACGCACTGTGCCTTTAAGAAGCACAGAAAAAAATTATGACAGTTTAATAATAAGGAACCGGAAAAATTATAAAAACCAGATTTTTCCCAGTAAAGGCATAAATTTAGCAAAGGATTGCCCCCATTAGTAATGGATAACTAACCCTTAATAGCAGAAAAAAAATGTACAAAATATAAACGTTTTTTATCACAGTCAAAGCACAATCTCACAGGTCTGCTGTGAGTGATTACCTCCCTCAAAATAATTTTTGAAGACCCTTGAGCTCTGTAGAGACGATCCGGATCATGCAGGAAGAGAAACAGACTTTTGACTGAATTTTTGATGCGTAGCAAAAGCGCCAAAATAGGCCCCTCCCCCTCACCCACAGCAGTGAGGGAAGTTCAGTAAACTGTCTTAAATTAAAATAAACGACCGCCAAGTGGAAAAACAGTGCCCAAAAACAATTTTTCACCCAGTACCTCAGATAATTAAACAATTTAGCATGCCAGCAAAAACGTTTAAAATCAAATAACATGAAATGTCATTAAACAGCCTGTTGCTAGACGTTCCCACTGCAAGTTAGGCTAAAAATTATATGCATATAGTATTACCCAGAGAAGTGCCATTCCCCAGAATACTGAAGTGTACACATATATACATAAACAGCCTGATACCAGTTGCTACTACTGCATTTAAGGCTGAACTTACATTATATCGGTATTGGCAGTATTTTCTCAGTCAATTCCATTCCTCAGAAAATAATATACTGCAACATACCTCTTTGCAGGTGAACCTGCCCGCTGTCCCCTGATCTGAAGTTTACCTCACTCCTCAGAATGGCCGAGAACAGCAAAATGAATCTTAGCTACGCCGGCTAAAATCATCCAAAAACTCAGGTAGATTCTTCTTCAAATTCTACCTGAGAAGGAACAACACACTCCGGTGCTGTTTTAAAATAACAAACTTTTGATTGAAGATATAAAAACTAAGTATAATCACCACAGTCCTCTCACACATCCTATCTATTAGTTGGGTGCAAGAGAATGACTGGGTGTGACGTAGAGGGGAGGAGCTATATAGCAGCTCTGCTTGGGTGATCCTCTTGCACTTCCTGTTGGGGAGGAGTTAATATCCCAGAAGTAATGATGACCCGTGGACTGACTACACTTAACAGGAGAAAAAGAAGCAACAGTCTGCCACCTAAAAGATCCAGAGCCGGATCGGGGGTTGGCCCTTCATGCCGACTTTGTCTTGGGGGGCTTCTTGTTTTGCTTGGATTTAGTCCAGGACTGATCCGGCTTCCAAGTCCCCTTGGATTGCTCTGGCTTTGCGGAGGGCTGCTGACGTTGGGATTTATCCGAACGAAAATTAAGACCTTGTCCTTTAGGTTTGTTCTTCTTATCCTGCAGTAAAAAGGCACCTTTGTCTCCAGTAACCGTGGAGATAATTGAGTCCAGACCTGGACCAAATAGAATCTTTCCCTTAAAGGGACATAATACTCATATGCTAAATGACTTGAAACTGATGCAATATAACTGTAAAAAGCTGACAGGAAAATATCACCTGACCACCTCTATGTAAAAAAAGAAGATATTTTACCTCACAATCTCCTCAGCTGTTGCTCAGCTGCAGGTAAAAAAAATAAAAAAATGAAGAAATGAACTGCAGCCAATCAGCATCAACAGTGCTGAGGTCATAAACTCTTTTCCTGTGATCTCATGAGATTTCATAGTAAACTTCCTTAAACTGAATAGGGAAATAACATGTGTGCACGAAAGCTCACTCCCTTAGCTGTCCTGGGACAGACATACCGATTTGCTGCTTAGAAGTCCTTTACAAAGGGATGTGGCTACTGAGGAACTTTTGAGGTAAAATATCTTTCCTTTTTACATAGAGATGTTCAGGTGATATTTTCTAGTCAGATTTTTATAGCTATGCAGCATCACTTTCAAGTGTTTCAACATTTGGGTATCATGGCCCTTTAAATGGGAGGGAAAGAAGTCTTGACTTCGAAGTCATGTCCGCAGACCAGGACTTCAGCCAGAGTGCCCTACGGGCTTTAACAGAAAAACCTGAAGCCTTAGCATTCAGGCGAATAGTCTGCATATTTGCATCACAAATAAAAGAATTAGCCACCCTTAAGGCCTTAATTCTATTCTGGATCACGTCGAGGGGACCCTCCACCTCGATCAACTCCGATAAGGAGTCGCACCAGTAGGTACCTGCTCCAACAGCCGTTGCCAGTTGAAACAAATATCACATATGTTGAAACCTCTTTCTTAACAGAGTTTCTATTTTCTTATCCATGTGCTCCTTGGACGACGAACTATCCTCAAGCGGGATAGTAGACTCCTCAGAGGTTGACGGCACGGGGAGGAGCATGCTGCATGCGTGAGGATGGCAGCAGAGACTGCTCTGTAAAAAAGTCTCCCTGCCGGAATGAAGATATAGCTAAAATGTTTTGATAAACTGTAAGGAGCTACTATTTTATGCCCCCTTGTATTTTGCAAAGACACCGGTCAGCCACGGTAAAAAGAAACTGGACTCTCAATACAAGTATTTTACCTTTGAAGAAGCCGGGTCGGCGTCTGACGTCAGCGGCTCCAGGTGGAGGAGAGGACAAGCGGCATTGTTAGAGCGCAGGCTGTGCTCAAAGAATACTCCCAGGGAATTGGCGTAACAGAGGAGCGGCACAGATACCGGACACCCGGGAGGAGGTGAGAGATAAGCGGTCCACCGAATCGGCCCAGAAGAAACCCTGCGGGCACAAAGACAGAAGCGGTGCAAAGGCTTATAGCGCTACGGAGAGAGGTGACTGCACAGAAGCTCAGGAGAGAGGTGTCAGCCGAGATGTTAAGGTGCAGCTGAATGGGGCTTAGCCTGATACAAACTTTTGTACCATAACTGACTTGAAGGAACCCCCTTGAGGATAAGGGATAACAAACAGTCCCAGATACACAGAGCTTAGAGGATGAATCCCGGTCTCAACTGTGGAGAGACATAAGGAGCCAGCCCAGGTAAATAGCAATATATGCCTTAGAGACATTTGCATGTTGTGAAATTTGGGCTGTATAAGGGTGAAAAGCAGTGGGGCTACCGGCAATAAAGGCTAAAATTTGATATAAAGCTATAAATAAACCCGGAAAGGCTCCAAAAAAATTTTTTTTTAAAAGGGGGATATAAAATGTAAATTGCAAACAGTAACCTACACAGATCACTATATGTAAAAGCAATACTGTCCAGGTGCTGAGTGGTACGGAGTGCTTGATATATAGAAGTCTTTCTGTGAAATTGCTAAAGTAGTGATCCCTGTACTCCTCCTAAACCCTTGGGTTTTTAATAAGAGCAGCTAGGTTTTTGCTAAAAAGGAAAAAAAAGATTTTAGAGGGATGGCAGCAAAAAAAGCGGCCAAGACAGATAAAGTGAATAAAAACAATAAATCCCCAAGTATGAAAGACAATCCCTTTTTTCAAAACTTGAGTATGGAGAGTCATATTACCCCTAAAAATACGGGGGCAAAGAATATGGATAACCTAGCAACCAAGGAGGTCCAGATCAACATAGAGGAGATAAGAAAATTGGCTACTAAAGAAGACATTGTGTCTATAAAAGATTGTATAGTTGCAGAAATCTCAGAGCTGAAAAAAGATTTGAAGGAGGTGGGCCAAATCATTAGAAGAACAACAAGAGGAAATAGAGAAAAGCCTTTCCCAAGCTAATGAAATAATATCAGCCCAATCTCATATTATGAATGACATTCAAAATAAACTTGCAGACCTAGAAGATAGGTCTAGAAGGGAGAACCTGAGAAACATAATTTATGTAAGAACTTACCTGATAAATTCATTTCTTTCATATTAGCAAGAGTCCATGAGCTAGTGACGTATGGGATATACATTCCTACCAGGAGGGGCAAAGTTTCCCAAACCTCAAAATGCCTATAAATACACCCCTCACCACACCCACAAATCAGTTTAACGAATAGCCAAGAAGTGGGGTGATAAGAAAAAAGTGCGAAGCATAAATAACATAATTTATGTAAGAACTTACCTGATAAATTCATTTCTTTCATATTAGCAAGAGTCCATGAGCTAGTGACGTATGGGATATACATTCCTACCAGGAGGGGCAAAGTTTCCCAAACCTTAAAATGCCTATAAATACACCCCTCACCACACCCACAATTCAGTTTAACGAATAGCCAAGAAGTGGGGTGATAAGAAAAAAAGTGCGAAAGCATATAAAATAAGGAATTGGAATAATTGTGCTTTATACAAAATCATAACCACCACAAAAAAAGGGCGGGCCTCATGGACTCTTGCTAATATGAAAGAAATTAATTTATCAGGTAAGTTCTTACATAAATTATGTTTTCTTTCATGTAATTAGCAAGAGTCCATGAGCTAGTGACGTATGGGATAAAGACTACCCAAGAAGTGGATCTTTCCACACAAGAGTCACTAGAGAGGGAGGGATAAAATAAAGACAGCCAATTCCTGCTGAAAAAAATCCACACCCAAAATAAAGTTTAACGAAAAACATAAGCAGAAGATTCAAACTGAAACCGCTGCCTGAAGTACTTTTCTACCAAAGACTGCTTCAGAAGAAGAAAATACATCAAAATGGTAGAATTTAGTAAAAGTATGCAAAGAGGACCAAGTAGCTGCTTTGCAGATCTGGTCAACCGAAGCTTCATTCCTAAACGCCCAGGAAGTAGAAACTGACCTAGTAGAATGAGCTGTAATTCTCTGAGGCGGAGTTTTACCCGACTCAACATAGGCAAGATGAATTAAAGATTTCAACCAAGATGCCAAAGAAATGGCAGAAGCTTTCTGGCCTTTTCTAGAACCGGAAAAGATAACAAATAGACTAGAAGTCTTACGAAAAGATTTCGTAGCTTCAACATAATATTTCAAAGCTCTAACAACATCTAAAGAATGCAACGATTTCTCCTTAGAATTCTTAGGATTAGGACATAATGAAGGAACCACAATTTCTCTACTAATGTTGTTGGAATTCACAACTTTAGGTAAAAATTCAAAAGAAGTTCGCAACACCGCCTTATCCTGATGAAAAATCAGAAAAGGAGACTCACAAGAAAGAGCAGATAATTCAGAAACTCTTCTGGCAGAAGAGATGGCCAAAAGGAACAAAACTTTCCAAGAAAGTAATTTAATGTCCAATGAATGCATAGGTTCAAACGGAGGAGCTTGAAGAGCTCCCAGAACCAAATTCAAACTCCAAGGAGGAGAAATTGACTTAATGACAGGTTTTATACGAACCAAAGCTTGTACAAAACAATGAATATCAGGAAGAATAGCAATCTTTCTGTGAAAAAGAACAGAAAGAGCAGAGATTTGTCCTTTCAAAGAACTGAAGGAACTGTAAAATTCTCGGTATTCTAAAAGAATGCCAGGAAAAATGATGAGAAAGACACCAAGAAATATAAGTCTTCCAGACTCTATAATATATCTCTCGAGATACAGATTTACAAGCCTGTAACATAGTATTAATCACAGAGTCAGAGAAACCTCTTGGACCAAGAATCAAGCGTTCAATCTCCATACCTTTAAATTTAAGGATTTCAGATCCTGATGGAAAAAAGGACCTTGTGACAGAAGGTCTGGTCTTAACGGAAGAGTCCACGGTTGGCAAGAGGCCATCCGGACAAGATCCGCATACCAAAACCTGTGAGGCCATGCCGGAGCTACCAGCAGAACAAACGAGCATTCCTTCAGAATCTTGGAGATTACTCTTGGAAGAAGAACTAGAGGCGGAAAGATATAGGCAGGATGATACTTCCAGGGAAGTGATAATGCATCCACTGCCTCCGCCTGAGGATCCCGGGATCTGGACAGATACCTGGGAAGTTTCTTGTTTAGATGGGACGCCATCAGATCTATTTCTGGAAGTTCCCACATTTGAACAATCTGAAGAAATACCTCTGGGTGAAGAGACCATTCGCCCGGATGCAACGTTTGGCGACTGAGATAATCCGCTTCCCAATTGTCTACACCTGGAATATGAACCGCAGAGATTAGACAGGAGCTGGATTCCGCCCAAACCAAAATTCGAGATACTTCTTTCATAGCCAGAGGACTGTGAGTCCCTCCTTGATGATTGATGTATGCCACAGTTGTGACATTGTCTGTCTGAAAACAAATGAACGATTCTCTCTTCAGAAGAGGCCAAAACTGAAGAGCTCTGAAAATTGCACGGAGTTCCAAAATATTGATCGTAATCTCACCTCCTGAGATTCCCAAACTCCTTGTGCCGTCAGAGATCCCCACACAGCTCCCCAACCTGTGAGACTTGCATCTGTTGAAATTACAGTCCAGGTCGGAAGCACAAAAGAAGCCCCCTGAATTAAACGATGGTGATCTGTCCACCATGTTAGAGAGTGTCGAACAATCGGTTTTAAAGATATTAATTGAGATATCTTCGTGTAATCCTTGCACCATTGCTTCAGCATACAGAGCTGAAGAGGTCGCATGTGAAAACGAGCAAAGGGGATCGCGTCCGATGCAGCAGTCATAAGACCTAGAATTTCCATGCAGAAGGCTACCGAAGGGAATGATTGTGACTGAAGGTTTCGACAAGCTGTAATCAATTTTAAACGTCTCTTGTCTGTTAAAGACAGAGTCATGGACACTGAATCCATCTGGAAACCCAGAAAGGTTACCTTTGTCTGAGGAATCAAAGAACTTTTTGGTAAATTGATCCTCCAACCATGATCTTGAAGAAACAACACAAGTCGATTCGTATGAGATTCTGCTAAATGTAAAGACTGAGCAAGTACCAAGATATCGTCCAAATAAGGAAATACCACAATACCCTGTTCTCTGATTACAGACAGCAGGGCACCGAGAACCTTTGTAAAAATTCTTGGAGCTGTAGCTAGGCCAAACGGCAGAGCCACAAACTGGTAATGCTTGTCTAGGAAAGAGAATCTCAGAAACTGATAGTGATCTGGATGAATCGGAATATGCAGATATGCATCCTGTAAATCTATTGTGGACATATAATTCCCTTGCTGAACAAAAGGTAAGATAGTCCTTACAGTTACCATCTTGAACGTTGGTATCCTTACATAACGATTCAATATTTTTAGATCCAGAACTGGTATGAAGGAATTCTCCTTCTTTGGTACAATGAAGAGATTTGAATAAAACCCCATCCCCTGTTCCGAAACTGAAACTGGCATAATTACTCCAGTCAACTCTAGATCTGAAACACATTTCAGAAATGCTTGAGCTTTTACTGGATTTACTGGGACACGGGAAAGAAAAAATCTCTTTGCAGGAGGTCTCAACTTGAAACAAATTCTGTACCCTTCTGAAACAATGCTCTGAATCCAAAGATTGTGAACAGAATTGACCCAAATTTCCTTGAAAAAACGTAACCTGCCCCCTACCAGCTGAGCTGGAATGAGGGCCGCACCTTCATGTGGACTTAGAAGCAGGCTTTGCCTTTCTAGCTGGCTTGGATTTATTCCAGACTGGAGATGGTCTCCAAACTGAAACTGCTCCTGAGGATGAAGGATCAGGCTTTTGTTCTTTGTTGAAACGAAAGGAACGAAAACGATTATTAGCCCTGTTTTTACCTTTAGATTTTTTATCCTGTGGTAAAAAAGTTCCTTTCCCACCAGTAACAGTTGAAATAATGGAATCCAACTGAGAACCAAATAATTTGTTACCCTGGAAAGAAATGGAAAGTAAAGTTGATTTAGAAGCCATATCAGCATTCCAAGTTTTAAGCCATAAAGCTCTTCTAGCTAAAATAGCTAGAGACATAAACCTGACATCAACTCTGATAATATCAAAAATGGCATCACAGATAAAATTATTAGCATGTTGAAGAAGAATAATAATATCATGAGAATCACGATGTGTTACTTGTTGCGCTAAAGTTTCCAACCAAAAAGTTGAAGCTGCAGCAACATCAGCCAAAGATATAGCAGGTCTAAGAAGATTACCTGAACACAGATAAGCTTTTCTTAGAAAGGACTCCATTTTCCTATCTAGAGGATCCTTAAACGAAGTACCATCTGACGTAGGAATAGTAGTACGTTTAGCAAGGGTAGAAATAGCCCCATCAACTTTAGGGATCTTGTCCCAAAATTCTAATCTGTCAGGTGGCACAGGATATAATTGCTTAAAACGTTTAGAAGGAGTAAATGAATTACCCAAATTATCCCATTCCTTGGAAATTACTGCAGAAATAGCATCAGGGACAGGAAAAACTTCTGGAATAACTACAGGAGTTTTAAAAACCTTATTTAAACGTTTAGATTTAGTATCAAGAGGACCAGAATCCTCTATTTCTAAAGCAATTAGGACTTCTTTAAGTAAAGAACGAATAAATTCCATTTTAAATAAATATGAAGATTTATCAGCATCAACCTCTGAGACAGAATCCTCTGAACCAGAGGAATCATCAGAATCAGAATGATGATGTTCATTTAAAAATTCATCTGTAGGGAGAGAAGTTTTAAAAGATTTTTTATGTTTACTAGAAGGAGAAATAACAGACATAGCCTTCTTTATGGATTCAGAAACAAAATCTCTTATATTATCAGGAACATTCTGCACCTTAGATGTTGAAGGAACTGCAACAGGCAATGGTACTTTACTAAAGGAAATATTATCTGCTTTAACAAGTTTGTCATGACAATCAATACAAACAACAGCTGGAGGAATAGCTACCAAAAGTTTACAGCAGATACACTTAGCTTTGGTAGATTCAGCACTTGACAGCGATTTTCCTGTAGTATCTTCTGACTCAGATGCAACGTGAGACATCTTGCAATATGTAAGAGAAAAAACAACATATATATAAAGCAAAATTGATCAAATTCCTTAAATGACAGTTTCAGGAATGGGAAAAATGCCAAAGAACAAGCTTCTAGCAACCAGAAGCAATAAAAAATGAGACTTAAATAATGTGGAGACAAGAGTGACGCCCATATTTTTTCGCGCCAAATAAGACGCCCACATTATTTGGCGCCTAAATGCTTTTTGGCGCCAAAAATGACGCCACATCCGGAACGCCGACATTTTTGGCGCAAAATAACGTCAAAAAGTGACGCAACTTCCGGCGACACGTATGACGCCGGAAACGGAAATAGAATTTTTGCGCCAAAAAAGTCCGCGCCAAGAATGACGCAATAAAATGAAGCATTTTCAGCCCCCGCGAGCCTAACAGCCCACAGGGAAAAAGTCAAATTTTAAGGTAAAAAATGTTAAATTAAAATGCATTATCCCAAATATGAAACTGACTGTCTGAAAAATAAGGAAAGTTGAACATTCTGAGTCAAGGCAAATAAATGTTTGAATACATATATTTAGAACTTTATAAACAAAGTGCCCAACCATAGCTTAGAGTGTCACAGAAAATAAGACTTACTTACCCCAGGACACTCATCTACATATAGTAGATAGCCAAACCAGTACTGAAACGAGAATCAGTAGAGGTAATGGTATATATAAGAGTATATCGTCGATCTGAAAAGGGAGGTAAGAGATGAATCTCTACGACCGATAACAGAGAACCTATGAAATAGACCCCTTAGAAGGAGATCACTGCAATCAAATAGGCAATACTCCTCACATCCCTCTGACATTCACTGCACGCTGAGAGGAAAACCGGGCCCCAACTTGCTGCGGAGCGCATATCAACGTAGAATCTAGCACAAACTTACTTCACCACCTCCATCGGAGGCAAAGTTTGTAAAACTGAATTGTGGGTGTGGTGAGGGGTGTATTTATAGGCATTTTGAGGTTTGGGAAACTTTGCCCCTCCTGGTAGGAATGTATATCCCATACGTCACTAGCTCATGGACTCTTGCTAATTACATGAAAGAAATAAGGAATTGGAATAATTGTGCTTTATACAAAAAAAATCATAACCACCACAAAAAAGGGTGGGCCTCATGGACTCTTGCTAATATGAAAGAAATGAATTTATCAGGTAAGTTCTTACATAAATTATGTTTTCTTTCATGTAATTAGCAAGAGTCCATGAGCTAGTGACGTATGAGATAATGACTACCCAAGTTGTGGATCTTCCACGCAAGAGTCACTAGAGAGGGAGGGATAAAATAAAGACAGCCAATTCCGCTGAAAAAAATCCACACCCAAAAATAAAGTTTAAATCTTATAAAGAAAAAAAACTGAAAATATAAGCAGAAGATTCAAACTGAAACAGCTGCCTGAAGTACTTTTCTACCAAAAACAGCTTCAGAAGAAGAAAACACATCAAAATGGTAGAATTTAGTAAAAGTATGCAAAGAAGACCAAGTTGCAGCTTTGCAAATCTGATCAACCGAAGCTTCATTCCTAAACGCCCAGGAAGTAGAAACTGACCTAGTAGAATGAGCTGTAATCCTTTGAGGCGGAGTTTTACCCGACTCGACATAAGCATGATGAATTAAAGATTTCAACCAAGATGCCAAAGAAATGGCAGAGGCCTTCTGACCTTTCCTAGAACCGGAAAAGATAACAAATAGACTAGAAGACTTTCGGAAATTCTTAGTAGCTTCAACATAATATTTCAAAGCTCTAACTACATCCAAAGAATGCAATGATTTCTCCGTAGAATTCTTAGGATTAGGACATAATGAAGGAACCACAATTTCTCTACTAATGTTGTTAGAATTCACAACCTTAGGTAAAAATTGAAAAGAAGTTCTCAACACCGCCTTATCCTGGTGAAAAATCAGAAAAGGAGACTCACAAGAAAGAGCAGATAATTCAGAAACTCTTCTGGCAGAAGAGATGGCCAAAAGGAACAAAACTTTCCAAGAAAGTAATTTAATGTCCAATGAATGCATAGGTTCAAACGGAGGAGCTTGAAGAGCCCCCAGAACCAAATTCAAACTCCAAGGAGGAGAAATTGACTTAATGACAGGTTTTATATGAACCAAAGCTTGTACAAAACAATGAATATCAGGAAGATTAGCAATCTTTCTGTGAAAAAGAACAGAAAGAGCAGAGATTTGTCCTTTCAAGGAACTTGCAGACAAACCTTTATCCAAACCATCCTGAAGAAACTGTAAAATTCTCGGAATTCTAAAAGAATGCCAGGAAAAATGATGAGAAAGACACCAAGAAATATAAGTCTTCCAGACTCTATAATATATCTCCCTAGATACAGATTTACGAGCCTGTAACATAGTATTAATCACAGAGTCAGAGAAACCTCTTTGACTAAGAATCAAGCGTTCAATCTCCATACCTTTAAATTTAAGGATTTGAGATCCTGATGGTAAAAAGGACCTTGCGACAGAAGGTCTGGTCTTAACGGAAGAGTCCACGGTTGGCAAGAGGCCATCCGGACAAGATCCGCATACCAAAACCTGTGAGGCCATGCTGGAGTTACCAGCAGAACAAACGAGCATTCCTTCAGAATCTTGGAGCTTACTCTTGGAAGAAGAACTAGAGGCGGAAAGATATAGGCAGGATGATACTTCCAAGGAAGTGACAATGCATCCACTGCTTCCGCTTGAGGATCCCTGGATCTGCACAGATACCTGGGAAGTTTCTTGTTTAGATGAGAGGCCATCAGATCTATTTCTTGAAGTCCCCACATTTGAACAATCTGAAGAAATACCTCTGGGTGAAGAGATCATTCGCCCGGATGTAACGTTTGGCGACTGAGATAATCCGCTTCCCAATTGTCTATACCTGGGATATGAACCGCAGAAACTAGACAGCAGCTGGATTCCGCCCATACCAGAATTCAAGATACTTCTTTCATAGCTAGAGGACTGTGAGTCCCTCCTTGATGATTGATGTATGCCACAGTTGTGACATTGTCTGTCTGAAAACAAATGAACGATTCTCTCTTTAGAAGAGGCCATGACTGAAGAGCTCTGAAAATTGCACGGAGTTCCAAAATATTGATCAGTAATCTCACCTCTTGAGATTCCCAAACCCCTTGTGCTGTCAGAGACCCCCACACAGCTCCCCAACCTGTAAGACTTGAATCTGTTGAAATTACAGTCCAGGTCGGAAGAACAAAAGAAGCCCCCTGAACTAAACGATGGTGATCTGTCCACCACGACAGAGCGTGTCGTACAATCGGTTTTAAAGATATTAATTGAGATATCTTTGTGTAATCCCTGCACCACTGGTTCAGCATACAGAGCTGAAGAGGTTGCATGTGAAAATGATCAAAGGGGATCACGTCCGATGCAGCAGTCATAAGACCTAGAATTTCCATGCATAAGGCTACCGAAGGGAATGATTGTGACTGAAGGTTTCGACAAGCTGATATCAATTTTAGACGTCTCTTGTCTGTCAAAGACAGAGTCATGGACACTGAATCTATCTGGAAACCTAAAAAGGTTACCCTTGTCTGAGGAATCAATGAACTTTTTGGTAAATTGATCCTCCAACCATGATCTTGAAGAAACAACACAAGTCGATTCGTATGAGATTCTGCTAAAAGTGAAGACTGAGCAAGTACCAAGATATCGTCCAAATAAGGAAATACCACAATACCCTGTTCTTTGATTACAGACAGAAGGGCACCGAGAACCTTTGTAAAAATTCTTGGAGCTGTTGCTAGGCCAAACGGTAGAGCCACAAACTGGTAATGCTTGTCTAGGAAAGAGAATCTCAGAAACTGATAGTGATCTGGATGAATCGGAATATGCAGATATGCATCCTGTAAATCTATTGTAGACATATAATGCCCTTGCTGAACAAAAGGCAGGATAGTCCTTACAGTTACCATTTTGAAAGTTGGTATCCTTACATAACGATTCAATATTTTTAGATCCAGAACTGGTCTGAAGGAATTCTCCTTCTTTGGTACAATGAAGAGATTTGAATAAAATCCCCGCCCCTGTTCCAGAACTGGAACTGGCATAATTACTCCAGCCAACTCTAGATCTGAAACACATTTCAGAAATGCTTGAGCCTTCGCTGGGTTTACTGGGACACGGGAAAGAAAAAATCTCTTTGCAGGAGGCCTTATCTTGAAGCCAATTCTGTACCCTTCTGAAACAATGTTCTGAATCCAAAGATTGTGAACGGAATTGATCCAAATTTCTTTGAAAAAACGTAATCTGCCCCCTACCAGCTGGGCTGGAATGAGGGCCGCACCTTCATGTGGACTTAGGAGCTGGCTTTGATTTTCTAAAAGGCTTGGATTTATTCCAGACTGGAGATGGTTTCCAAACTGATACCGCTCCTGAGGATGAAGGATCAGGCTTTTGTTCCTTGTTGTGACGAAAGGAACGAAAACGATTATTAGACCTAAATTTACCTTTAGATTTTTTATCCTGTGGTAAAAAAGTTCCTTTCCCTCCAGTAACAGTTGAGATAATAAAATCCAACTGAGAACCAAATAATTTATTACCCTGGAAAGAAAGGGAAAGCAGAGTAGACTTAGAAGACATATCAGCATTCCAAGTTTTAAGCCATAAAGCTCTTCTAGCTAAAATAGTTAGAGACATATACCTGGCATCAACTCTAATGATATCAAAGATGGCATCACAAATAAAATTATTAGCATGTTGAAGAAGATTAATAATGCTATGAGAATTATGATCTGTTACTTGTTGCTCTAAAGCTTCTAACCAAAAAGTTGAAGCTGCAGCAACATCCGCTAAAGATATAGCAGGTCTAAGAAGATTACCTGAACACAAGTAAGCTTTTCTTAGAAAGGATTACATTTTCCTATCTAAAGGATCCTTAAAGGAAGTACCATCTGCCATAGGAATAGTAGTACGCTTAGCAAGAGTAGAGACAGCCCCATCAACTTTAGGGATTTTGTCCCAAAACTCTAATCTGTCAGATGGCACAGGATATAATTGCTTAAAACGTTTAGAAGGAGTAAATGAATTACCCAAATTATTCCATTCCCTGGAAATTACTTCAGAAATAGCACCAGGGACAGGAAAAACTTCTGGAATAACTACAGGAGATTTAAAAACCTCATCTAAACGTTTAGATTTAGTATCAAGAGGACTAGAATCCTCAATTTCTAATGCAATTAGGACTTCTTTAAGTAAAGAACGAATAAATTCCATTTGAAATAAATATGAAGACTTATCAGCATCAACCTCTGAGACAGAATCCTCTGAACCAGAAGAACCATTATCAGAATGATGATGTTCATTTAAAAATTCATCTGAAAAATTAGAAGTTTTAAAAGACTTTTTACGTTTACTAGAAGGAGGAATAACAGACATAGCCTTCTTAATGGATTTAGAAACAAAATCTCTTATATTATTAGGAACACTCTGAGTATTAGATGCTGACGGAACAGCAACAGGTAATGTAACAGTACTAAAGGAAATATTATCTGCATTAACAAGTTTGTCATGACAATCAGTACAAACAACAGCTGGAGGAACAGATACCATAAGTTTACAGCAGATACACTTAGCTTTGGTAGCTCCAGCACCAGGCAGCGATTTTCCAGAAGTATCTTCTGACTCAGTGTCAACGTGGGACATCTTGCAATATGTAATAGAAAAAACAACATATAAAGCAAAATTGATCAAATTCCTTAAATGACAGTTTCAGGTATGGGAAAAAATGCCAGTGAACAAGCTTCTAGCAACCAGAAGCAATAAATAATGAGACTTAAATAATGTGGAGACAATAGTGACGCCCATATTTTTTTAGCCCCAAAAAAGACGCCGGAAACAGAAAAAAAATTTGCGCCAAAAAAGCCAGCGCCAAGAATGACGCAATAAAATGAAGCATTTTCAGCCCCCACGAGCCTAACAGCCCACAGGGAAAAAAGTCAAAATTTAAGGTAAGAAAAAATTGATTGATTCATATGCATTATCCCAAATATGAAACAGACTGTCTGAAAAAAGGAACGTTGAACATCCTGAGTCAAGGCAAATAAATGTTTGAATACATATATTTAGAACTTTATAAAAAAGTGCCCAACCATAGCTTAGAGTGTCACAGAAAATAAGACTTACTTACCCCAGGACACTCATCTACATGTTGTAGAAAGCCAAACCAGTACTGAAACGAAAATCAGTAGAGGTAATGGTATATATAAGAGTATATCGTCGATCTGAAAAGGGAGGTAAGAGATGAATCTCTACGACCGATAACAGAGAACCTATGAAATAGACCCCGTAGAAGGAGATCATTGAATTCAAATAGGCAATACTCTCCTCACATCCCTCTGACATTCACTGCACACTGAGAGGAAAACCGGGCTCCAACCTGCTGTGGAGCGCATATCAACGTAGAATCTAGCACAAACTTACTTCACCACCTCCATAGGAGGCAAAGTTTGTAAAACTGATTTGTGGGTGTGGTGAGGGGTGTATTTATAGGCATTTTGAGGTTTGGGAAACTTTGCCCCTCCTGGTAGGAATGTATATCCCATACGTCACTAGCTCATGGACTCTTGCTAATTACATGAAAGAAATAAAAGGTATCCCCGAAGAGATCAAAGCAGAAGAGCTTAAAGCTTTTACACAAAACTTTTTTCGCTCACTTAGCTCGAATCTACAGAGCAGAGAAATAAACATAGTCAGAATTCATAGATTAGCAAGCCAGGGCCCAACAGGGAGGCCAAGAGACGTGATATTAAAATTACAAGAGTTTGAATTAAAAGAACAAATATTAAGAATTGCTAAAAAAGAACATGTCCTTAAATTTCAACAATGGGATCTCCAGATTTTCGCAGACCTGAGCCTGGCAACAACGAGTAAAAGAAGAGAACTCAGATTTCTCACTAGATCCCTGCAAGAAAAGGGCATTAGATATAAGTGGACATACCCCTTTGGTTTAATTATTTCATATAATGGAAATAATTTATATTACAAAAGGAAAGAAGATATCTATCAAATCAATACTAAACTACACTTACAACTAGACGTTCCTGAGGATTTTGTAAGGGCTACACATAAGGAGAGTCGACAAAGCCACTTTATGAGCAAGGATCATAACAAGAATCACTGGGAGGAGATCAGAAAAAAAAGGACTCCCCAAGACAAAATACCCTAGCAGTATCTCCATCATAATTACAGAAGGCTCATTCTGGATGAAGGACTGATTAGTATTACTGTATTGCATCTCATATTAGAGGATAAGCTCCTTATGGGATTATAGATAGGGAATTTTTTTTTTTCAGCACTAGATACACTAACTCTGAAGGCAAGACCTTCCCTAAAAAAAAATGTCACTGTATTCAATCATTTTTTCTTTCTTTTTCTTTTTTTTTCTCACTGTATTCAAGCATTTTTTTTTATTGTGTCTTTCAGCACTAGATACACTTCAATTTGGAAGGCAAGACCTTCCCTAAAAAAAATTCACTGTATTTAAGCATTATTTTTTTTTTTTTTTTTTTTTCACACTTAGATACGGAAGGCAAGTCCTTCCCTTAATATGTTTTCACTATATTTAAGGAATAGAGGTGTGGGTTTTTTTTGTTTTTTTTTTCTTTCTCACTTATATTCGGAAGGCAAGTCCTTCCCTTAAATTTTTTTTACTATATCCAAGTAATAAAGGTGTTTTTTTTTTTTTTTTTCTCTTTCTATAAAAAAAAAGGTAACAATTCCGTCAGGGAGGAAAGTCTATCCCTTGCTCTTAAATTTCTTTTCTATGTCATTTTCTTTTATTATTTTATTAATGTTTAGGCTTAGAGCTAGACTGTTTATGTTAGAAGTTAATAGAATCACCTATGGTTTAAAATATACAATGTTTCAGTTGAGGGGGGGAAGCGGAAGGTTTTCATGGATACTCTTCTGGAGAGTCTTTAAATGACTGATATACATTTTATCTCTATAAATGCCAAAGGGCTAAATACTCCCCAGAAGAGATCCATGGTATTGAGGGAGATGGAGAAGGTGAAAGGGGACATTTTATTATTTCAAGAAACTCACTTTAGAAGAAATAAAGAACCCAAGTTCATTAATGAAAAATATAGTTCATGTTATTCGGCATCGGACAGAGCCAGGAGGAATGGAGTCTGCATATTAGTCCATAAAAAATTGAATTTTCAATTAAAAAGACCAAATAAAAGATAAAGAGGGAAGATATATAGGAATAAAAGTAAATTTACAGGGGGAACCCATGACTATATTTAATGTATATGGCCCAAATAGAAAACAGAATATATTTTTTAAGAAGATTCTTAACCCCATTTTGGATTTCCAAGAAGGGACTACAGTAATGGGGGGCGATTTTAATGTGACATTGGACCCAAACTTAGACAACTCAAAAAAAAAATCCTCTACGCCAAAATATATTATAAAACAAGTTAATAAAAGTTTAGACCAGCTTGCCCTACAAGATTCATGGAGATTATTTCACCCGGATCAAAGAGATTACACCTTTTTTTCCTCACCCTCACTTATCTTATTCTAGATTAGATTATTTTTGTTTGGATCTCAATGGGTTAACTAGGACAGTGGGAATAGATCCTTCCAATGACCTGGTCAGATCATGCACCGGTAACTTTGAAGTTAAACTGGGGCTCCCAGGAGGATAAACAGTATAATTGGAGACTAGATGATGCTATATTAATGAAACAAGAAGATAAGGATAAAATAGCTAGATTACTGACAGAATACTTTAACATTAATAATACAGACGATATCTCATCCTCAATTCTCTGGGACGCACACAAATGCGTTATGCGTGGAGAATTAATTAAATTAAGAAGTACACAAAAAAAGAAAAGGGAAAGACAGTTCCGGGAAACAATGAATAAAATACATTCTTTGGAGAAAAGCCATAAACAATCCCCAGAAAATAAAAATATTTTAGAGGAATTAGTGAAAGAAGGTCCATGCAGGAATACTGGTCGAGTATTAATAAAAGAAAAGCAATATGGTTAAAACGCAAATTTTACACGGAAGGGGATAAAAATGACAGATTATTAGCTAGAGCTGTTGAGAAAAAAGAAATAAGTAATGGGATCTATAAAATCCAAAAAGAGATTAATACACAATTTGTAAATTTCTACCAATCTCTATACAACTTAGATACCCAAAGAAGTATGGAACCAGATTGGAGAGCCTATACAAACAAACTTAGCTTAAATAAGGTAACAGAAGAAGAAAATAAAAAATTAGATGAACCAATAAGCTTTCAGGAAATACATGAGGCCATAGAGGGATTAACAGAAGGGAAAGCTCCCGGTCCAGACGGGTTTTCGGCCCTATATTATAAATATTTTAAAGATATTCTATCTCCATTTTTATGGAAATTATACATTTCAATAGATGAAGGAAAGAAGTTCTCTACAGAAATGCAGGAGGCGAGTATAATTATGATCCCCAAGATAGGCAAGAGCAAGTGAAAAATTTTAGACCTATTTCATTGCTAAACTTGGATTTAAAAATTTATGCTAAGATTATGGCCAATCGTTTAAAGTATATTCTAGAACGAATTATACATCTGGATCAAGTAGGTTTCGTTCAGAATAGGGAAGCGAGAGATAATATTATCAAGAACATACATTTATTAGAATTTGTCCAAATAAATAAGATCCCATCAGCGTTCATATCGGTGGACGCTGAAAAAGCGCTAGAACGGGTTAAGTGGTCCTTCTTGGAAAGTATGCTAAGGCTGTTTGGTTTCAATCAGTTAATGATCAAGAGAATAATGGCATTATATTCCGATCCATCAGCAAGGATAAAAATAAATGGGAGATCCTCTGATAGCTTTAAGATTCGAAATGGGACAAGACAAGGGTGCCCATTATCACCAACTTTATTTACGTTAACTATAGAAATCCTAGCAGCACGAATCAGACAAAATACATATATTAAGGGGATTACTGTAGGAGACACTGAGTATAAAGCTTCTTTATTTGCGGACGATATCCTCTTGTCCCTGTCCGAACCCGAAACATTGATTGCAGCCCTTCTAGAAGAATTGAAGGTATTTGGATCAATGTCTAATTTTTTAGCAAATGTGAGTAAGTCAGAAATAATGTATGTGGGAATGGATGTAAAGATGCAAGATACCATAACTAGGGTTTCACCTTTTAAAAGGATGGAGGTACTTAAATATTTACGAATACACTTGTCTGAATCAATAAGCAAAATATATGACCTTAACTTTGTAAATTTTTAAAAAATTATTACAAATGAACTATTGTCATGGTACCCCAAAAGGATATCATGGATAGGGAGGATAAATATTATCCAGATGAACGTTTTACCAAGATTCTTATATTTTTTACAGGCTCTCCCTATACATCTCCCAAATAGATATCTGGAAGAACTTCAAAGAATGATTAATAATTATGTTTGGGCTAAAATCCATCCGATAATAGGGATAACCACTATGTTTAGGAAAAGACAAGCGGGGGGTATGGGTTTACCCAATTTAGGAATGCTGCAAACGGTAACAGAGTGGCATACTAAAAAGGATATGAAACTTTGGGTGAAAATAGAAGCAGCTCTTATAGATAGGAGTGAAATATGTAATCAATGTTGGATAAACCCTAGGGATAGATCTATACAGATAGAGAAATTTTTTATTTTGGAAGAAAATTTTAAGATATGGGATAAACTGATAAGGAAAAAAAGAGGGAATTTCTTCTATACAATCCCCAATATTATCTCTAGTTGAGAATAAAGTATTTCAGGCGGGACAATTTAAAGGAGATAAAAAAGATAACAAATATCGAATAATAGATCTATTAGAAAAGGGGAAGTTAATGACTCAGAATGATCTACAGGTAAAGGGAATGGTGGGAGTTAGCGATTGGTATACGTTCTTACAAGTACATCATTATCTTTTAACTATCAAAGAAAAGGATAAGATAGTCAGGCCCCTAACAAAATTAGAGAATCTCTGTAATTCAAAGGTGAACATAAAACACACTCTTTCTAAGGCATATGGTATTTTACAAA
The DNA here is from genome assembly GCF_027579735.1 of Bombina bombina. Taxonomy (NCBI): domain Eukaryota; kingdom Metazoa; phylum Chordata; class Amphibia; order Anura; family Bombinatoridae; genus Bombina; species Bombina bombina. The sequence continues at coordinate 1,058,666,032 of NC_069504.1, read as the reverse complement.
ATAACTTAGACCTTCCTCCTCCATATACTAAAAATTGGCAAGCGGAATTAAATTTGGATATTAATATTAAGACTTGGACAAAGATCTTCCATAGTACAGCTAAATCTTCCATATCAGCTAGAATGCTGGAACAAAATTTAAAGATCCTAACGAGATGGTATATCACCCCTACTAGAATTAAGAAAATCTATCCACATACCCAAGATAGTTGATGGAGATTATGTGGGGACAGAGGCTCACTATCTCATATCATGTGGTTCTGCCCAAAAATTAAGCCTTTCTGGGCCAAATTATTACAAATAATAGATAGCAAGGAAGATAAGAAGAAATTAAACAACTTCCTTACAGCAATATTAAATAACTTGGATTTTAAAAGTAATACACCCAGAAGATCTCTTTATCAAATTATGCTTAACAGCACAAAGAGTTTAATTATAAGTAAATGGAAAACAGCAGGAATTCCCACAAAAGAAGAATGGGTTAGAAAAGTTAATGAAAATCTGTTAAATGAGGAATATTTTTATTTATATATCAGTAAATATGAAATTCCCACAGAAGCAAAGGTTATTTGGGGAAAATTAATAAGGGATTCTCCATCTCTCTCAGAGGAAGGGACAACGTTGGGAGAACAAAGATAAAGGGATTCCGTTTTTCCATTTTTATTGCTACCGTACAAAATCTGTTTATAAATAAGGTGATTCACGTCTAATGGGTATGCATATTTAATTTTGTGTGTTTTGTTTTGTCTTTTTTTCTTTCCAAAAATAAAAAAAAAAGAAGAAAAAGAGAAAAAAAGAAGCTTTAAAGTTACCCTTAGACTTCTTATCTTGGGGCAAAAAAAGTCCCTTCCACCCAGTGATAGTGGAAATAATAGAATCCAACTGAGAACCAAATAAACTATTACCCTGGAAAGAAAGAGATAGTAATCTAGATTTAGAAACCATATCAGCATTCCATGATTTTAAGACATAAAGCTCTTTTAGCTAGAATAGCTAAATACACAGATTAAACATCAATCTTGATGATATCAAAAATAGCATCACAGATAAAATTATTAGCATGTTTAAGCAAACAAACAATGCTAGAAAAATCAGAATCTGTTTCCCGATTTGCTAGGCTATCCAACCAAAAAGTTGATACAGCCGCAACATCAGCCATAGAAATGTCAGGCCTGAGACTATAGCCAGAAAGTAAATAAGCTTTCCTTAGTTAAGATTCAATCTTCCTATCTAAAGGATCCTTAAAATAAGTAGTATGCTTGGCAAGAGTAGAAATAGGGGGGACACCCGGGCGGCGGCCATCTTGCAGGTCGCACTGAGCTTCAGCTCCTCAAGCTTCCTTCATTATTCTCCAAACTAAAGCTACATTTCTATCAAGACCTTGTATAAAATAGTGGAGAGGCTTGTCTGAAGAGGTCTACATTCCAGATATAGGGTTTTGGAAGGAGACTGGGCTTCACGGCCCTCAGTACCGGACTTTATACTTTGAGGCCTTCCCCTATAATAGAAGCCTCAGCCTGTCCCCGTAACGAGCTGTGCCTTGAGTGCGCAGTCCTAACCTAAGCCTAATATGTATTCAGCTGCTTCATTGCTAACAGAGCTTAGCAATCTTTTGGAAGACTACCAGGCTGCCTTTGAAATAACCCTACAAAATGGGCTATACTTACCCTCAGCTACTAACCGGGTGGGAGACCCGCGGAGAGACTGTGATCCCGTGGAGGCAGAGAGAGACGCCTCGTTTGAGCCCCGGCTGATAATCCACATCTCCCCAAGTGTGATACAGGCCTCTGCTACAAAGAGCTATGAGCGGTCTGCAGGACACTCACTTGCCCCTATGGAGATCGGGACATGCGATAAGCTGAGAGTGGCCGATATTCCTGTCCAGAAACCCCTTGATCCACCTATAACCTTAAATACTTACCAATCGGATGGCGGCCCCTACACTAGCGACCGGCATGCTGAACAGAGGTTCCTACCGCATGATGCAAGGAGCCGGCAAACTTCGGAGACTGCCCTGTCCGTCGCAGAACTGGATCGCAACATGACCAGTGTGCAGGCGAGGCCCAATGTGACATCGGAGATGGCTTCGGGAGGAACAGATAGTGCCTACCTCGTCATCCATCATAGGACTGCAGACCTTCAGGCAGCAGAAGCACAGCAGAGTGCTGGGGCCTGGAACAACTCCTGTGTGAGCCCGGATGGCTTGCTCTTAGCGGGAGAAGGTGCCGCAGCGACGGCTTCATTTGTACTCTTATTACAAGCAGCCCTGTGCAGAGTCGGAGTGGGGTGAATATGTGAACAACACTAGTAAGCAGCCGTCGCTTTCCAAAAACGGCATCTTCTATTTGTTTTTTTGTTTTTCATTCATCGGGCTGCTGGATACCAGTAGTCATGGCCACCCTGGGACAGATCTAATTGGATATTATATGGAGTGCCCTGAACCTGTCTAACTTGGCCCTAAGTCGGACTTGGCAATATATTTGTGCATAGACTCTCTGTCAAGTGGCCCCATATACCCCATGCTACTATGCTACTGTTTTACTGCTTTGGTGACTAGTGTGTACTATAAAGTCTCCTCTGCTCTTCCCTGTTTATGAACCCAATCCACTCCCTCCTATGCTTATCTATTCTTTACATTTCTGTTTATTGTTCTACTTAGCAGAGGATATATAGCAGTAGTCAAACTAACAGTTTTGGTATGCCTTGTTATATAAGCATACAATGCCTCTCATTATACTGTACTATAGCATACCGTTACCCATAGAGCAACACAGGGATCGCTCAGGTATAAGGGGTATATGATTTATAGGAACTGTATATGAGTGAATATATTCTATAACTAACCTGGGTATTGTATATTGTCTATAACTTTAGTTGCTACAGCAATTGCCATAGCCATGTAGTAAACCGTCAGACATCATAGGTTATTTGTATTTTTTAAATCACAGTTTTTCTCTCTGGGCTCTCCCAACTGGTCTCTTTCCCCCTTCAAAAGTTGTTATTCCCCATATACCTATATTGCTCTCAGCCCCTCTAACTACTTCCCATCCAACTGGGTGCTGTATGGGGTCCCCCCCCCCCTCTTTTAATTTTTATTAATGTTGGGTACAATATGACTCATAGCAAACAAGCTCCACTACGATTTTTGTCCTCATTGCACTGTCCCCCTCTGTGATGCCCATACCCTGTGGGTCACATGGTGCCAAGGATGGTTTAGAATTTAAAATAAGAGCTATATCTAACAATGACAGGGGGGCTAGGTAGAATTAATCTACCTATGATCATATGAAATATTATCTATACTAACCGCTCCTGTCTTGCCTAATAGTATTTACCACACCCCCACAGGTGCCCTCAACTGTTAGGTGGTCTTTGAAGACTTACAAGATGGTTCCAGGTACCATTACATAAAATGGTAATAGCCAGCTGTTTCTACAAGTTGGATACATATTTCACCCTAGTTGAAGGTTATATCATCCCTGTTTCTATTAACCTCTAAGGACTAACAGCCTTCAAATGTATCCTAATGGTCCAAGAGTGGCCCCATTTGTTTATGTTTTATTTTTATGTTTCCCCTCCATAACCCCCCATCAAGGTGACTATACAATTAGAGAGGTCCAAGAGCGGCCGCTACAGGACATTAGGGGGGATCATTTATCTTTCATAATCGATTGTTTAAGGGGTGATTCCTATCATGTTATATTAGAAAATGAGGTCTTATTTAACTGGGTGCAATTGGATGTTTAGATAACACTGTTTTGATAAAGTAATTCTGACATATGCTAGACAAGAATACTGCTTTATCTACCTGTGACCCACTTGCATTTCTTGTATATTTATGTCCACATTGGAACTGTCTAATGCACCCTGCCTGTTATACTTTTGTTGAATGCCTCAATAAAAATAATATTAAAAAAAAAAAAAAAAAAAAAAAAGAGTAGAAATAGACCCATCAACCTTAGGGACTTTTTCCCAAAACTCCAAATTAGCCACTGGTAAAGGATATTACTTCTTAAACCTAGAAGAAGGATTAAAATAAGCACCAGGCTTAGACCATTCTTTAGCAATCACATCAGAAACGGCATCAGTAATCACAGGAGGTTTAAAAACAGAATTTAAACGCTTACTGGATTTCTTATCAAGAGGATCCGACTCCTCAATACCCAAAGTAACTAATACTTCTTTCAACAAAACCAAATATATTCAATCTTAAAAATAAAAGAAGATTTATCAACTTCAATATCTGTAGTAGGATCTTCTGAACCAGAGAGATCCTCTTCAGAGGAGGATATTTCAGTATGTTGTCGGTCATCACAAATTTCATCAGGTTTATGAGAAAATGTAAAAGACCTTTTACATTTATTAGAACGTGGAATAGCAGACATAGCCTTCTGTATTGCATCAGCAATATAATTTTTCATATCAACAGGGTTATCATGTACATTAGATGTTGAGGGAACATCAGACGCTGTACTAGCACTAATAGAAACAATCGGCATGCAAAAGCTTATCATTACAACTGTTACATAATATAGCCGGAGATATAATCTCAGCTATCTTACAACAGATACACTTAGCTTTGGTAGAACTGTGTTCAGGCAGCATGTTTCCTATAGTAGCTTCTGAGACAGGATCAGACTGTGACATCTTGCAAAATGTAAAAGAAAAAACATAAATTATGCTTACCTGATAATTTTATTTCCATCGTGGGGATGAGAGTCCACGGCTTCATTCATTACTTGTGGAAATTAAGAACCTGGCCACCAGGAGGAGACAAAGACACCCCAGCCAAAGGCTTAAATACCTCCTCCAACTCCCCTCATCCCCCAGTCATTCTGCCGAGGGAACAAGGAACAGTAGGAGAAATTTTATGGTATAAATGGTACCCGAAGAATATATATAAAATTTAGGTCCGCCCATCGGAGATACGGACGGGGGCCACAGCTTCATTCATTACTTGTGGGAAACATATGCCCAAGCTCTAAGAGGACACTGAATGAAACTGGGAGGTTAAAAGGCGGACCCCTAATCTGAGGGCACCACAGCCTGTAGAACCTCTCTCCCAAAAACAGCTTCCGCAGAAGCAAAAACATAAAATTTGTAAAACTTAGTGAAGGTATGCAAGGAGGACCAGGTAGCCACCTTGCAAATCTGTTCCATAGAAGCCTCATTTTTGAAGGCACAAGACGAAGCCACAGCTCTAGTTGAATGAGCTGTGATCCTCTGAGGAGGCTTATGTCTTTTTGGCTGAGGATCAAGCTCCTCAGCCAAAAAGACAAAGAAGTAGCAGACGCCCTCTGACCCCTGCGCTTCCCTGAATACACGACAAAAAGTGACTTAGATTGTCTGAACTCCTTCGTGGCCTGAAGATAAAACTTCAACGCCCCGAACTACGTCCAGATTATGAAGTAACCTCTACTTAGGAGAAGGGTTAGGACATAAAGAAGGAACAACTATCTCCTGATTGATGTTATGGTTAGACACCACCTTGGGGAGAAACCCCAAGCCTGTGTGAAGAACAGCCTTATCCGCATGAAACAACAGATAAAGGGGCTCATACTGCAAGGCCGCCAGCTCAGAAACTCTGTGCGCCGAAGCAATGACCAACAGAAAGAGAACTTTCCATGAGAGAAGTTTTATGTCAAGAGAATGCCTAGGTTCAAACGGAACCCTCTGCAAGACCCTAAGTACCAAATTTAAGCTCCAGGAGGAGCAGTCTGCCTAAAAACAGGCCTAATCCGAGACAGAGCATGAACAAAAGATTGGACGTCAGGGAGATCAGCGAGTCTCCTGTGCAACAGAACAGATAAAGCCGAAATTTGTCCCTTTAAGGAACTAGCAGCGAGACCCTTCTCCAGAACCTCTTGGAGAAAAGACAAAATCCTGGATATCCTCACCCTGTGCCAAGGGTAGCCATGACTCTCACACAAGGACAAGTAAGTCCTCCACACCTTATGATAGATGCGTCGAGTGACCGGCTTTCTTGCCTGAACTAGAGTTTCAATCACATTTTCAGAAAAACCCCTCTTTGCCAAGACTAAACGTTCAATCTCCATGCAGTCAATCTCAGAGAATCGAGATTTAGATGTTGAAAAGGACATTGCTCCAGCAGATCCCTGCAACAGGGTAACCTCCATGGTGGAGAGGATGACATCCCCACCAGATCCACAAACCCCGTCCTCCACGGCCACGAAGGAGCAATCGGAATAGAGGATACTCTCTCCTGCTTTATACGAGCCACTACACGAGGAAGAAGCGGTAACTGAGAAAATATGTATACTAGACCGAACCCCTAAGGCATTGCCAATGCATCTATTAGCTCCGCCTGGGGGTCCTTCGACCTCGATCCGTATAGGGGAAGCTTGCAATTCAACCTTGACGCCATGAGATCAATCTCTGCAAACACTTTAGGGTGAAGAGACCATTCCCCCGGATGAAAAGTCTGCCTGCTGAGAAAATCCGGTACCCAGTTGTCTACAGCAGGGATCTGGATCACAGAGAGCGAACAGTTGTGAGTCTCTGCCCACTCCAGGGTCCGAGACACCTCCCTCATTGCCAGGGAGCTCCTCGTGCCCTCCTGGTGGTTGATGTAAGCCACGAAGTAATATTGTCCATCTGGAACCTGATAAAGCCGAAGTCCCCCAGACGAGGTCACGCCTTCAGAGCATTGTAGATCACTAGAAGCTCCATAATATTTATTGGAAGAAGAGCCTCTAAGCTAGACCATTTCCCCTGTGCCATCCTGGCACCCCAAACAGCTCCCCATCCCGTCAGACTCGCGTCCGTGGTCACAATCTCCCAGGACGTTCTCAGGAAGGATGTCCCCATGGACAGGTGATCCGGGCAGATCCACCAGGAGATGGAAAGCCAAGTCCCTGCATCCATGTATATCTGCTGCGACAGATCGGAATGATCGCCGTTCCACTGTCTCAACATGCACAATTGAAGAGGTCTGAGATGAAACCTGTCGAATGGAATGATGTCCATGCTGGAGACCGTGAGCACAATTATCTCCATGCACTGAGCAGCTAGCATAAGGAACTCCAGAAAAAAAACCCTAAAAGGGGCATATAAACACAGCAAAAAAACCTGAGAAACGGGACAGGCTAACAGAGACCCAACCAGTCTCATAGAAACAAGGGGAGGCAACACCCAGACCCCAAAAATACAGAAACCATGGGATAAGGCCGGGAGTCTGAAACTGAGAGAGGATCTTCCTCTAACACTGTGCAACCGCATTCTAGAAACCAAGTGAAGACGAAGGTCCCCAAGTCGCAAAAAGGTAGCTCAGAATACCAAAATATTCAGAACGAAACCTCGTGCAGCAAGCTCAGATAGGTCTGACGAACAACACCTGAAGCAAAAACACAGCACACTGCAGTCATCTAAAAATGACCCTGAAACTTAAATACTTGCAGGGCAAGTAGAAAGCAGCTGAATATAGGATCCTTCAGATTACTAAGAATCCACTAACCAGCGGGTAACGTCCCAGGCTAAGAGCCGCTGAGCCTTCCCACAAAACTTGAACGTGGAGAAAGGAGAAACCTTAAAGAGGCTTACCTACCGCGAATGCTCTGAGGACGAATTAGCAGAGTAACAGATCTCAGATCCTGCTCCAACACCGGACCAGCCCAAGCGACAGACATGTCTGATAGACAGGGGGGCAGAAAGACCCCAACCACAAGCTCCCAGGGAATGGAAAGAAAAGGGGGGACTCAACCACCCCAACAGAGCTTGGGTGCCAACCCAATCAGCTCCTCCAAAAACAGAATTTATGTTTACCTGATAAATTACTTTCTCCAACGGTGTGTCCGGTCCACGGCGTCATCCTTACTTGTGGGATATTCTCTTCCCCAACAGGAAATGGCAAAGAGCCCAGCAAAGCTGGTCACATGATCCCTCCTAGGCTCCGCCTACCCCAGTCATTCGACCGACGTTAAGGAGGAATATTTGCATAGGAGAAACCATATGATACCGTGGTGACTGTAGTTAAAGAAAATAAATTATCAGACCTGATTAAAAAACCAGGGCGGGCCGTGGACCGGACACACCGTTGGAGAAAGTAATTTATCAGGTAAACATAAATTCTGTTTTCTCCAACATAGGTGTGTCCGGTCCACGGCGTCATCCTTACTTGTGGGAACCAATACCAAAGCTTTAGGACACGGATGATGGGAGGGAGCAAATCAGGTCACCTAGATGGAAGGCACCACGGCTTGCAAAACCTTTCTCCCAAAAATAGCCTCAGAAGAAGCAAAAGTATCAAACTTGTAAAATTTGGTAAAAGTGTGCAGTGAAGACCAAGTCGCTGCCCTACATATCTGATCAACAGAAGCCTCGTTCTTGAAGGCCCATGTGGAAGCCACAGCCCTAGTGGAATGAGCTGTGATTCTTTCGGGAGGCTGCCGTCCGGCAGTCGCGTAAGCCAATCTGATGATGCTTTTAATCCAAAAAGAGAGAGAGGTAGAAGTTGCTTTTTGACCTCTCCTTTTACCGGAATAAACAACAAACAAGGAAGATGTTTGTCTAAAATCCTTTGTAGCATCTAAATAGAATTTTAGAGCGCGAACAACATCCAAATTGTGCAACAAACGTTCCTTCTTCGAAACTGGTTTCGGACACAGAGAAGGTACGATAATCTCCTGGTTAATGTTTTTGTTAGAAACAACTTTTGGAAGAAAACCAGGTTTAGTACGTAAAACCACCTTATCTGCATGGAACACCAGATAAGGAGGAGAACACTGCAGAGCAGATAATTCTGAAACTCTTCTAGCAGAAGAAATTGCAACCAAAAACAAAACTTTCCAAGATAATAACTTAATATCAACGGAATGTAAGGGTTCAAACGGAACCCCCTGAAGAACTGAAAGAACTAAGTTGAGACTCCAAGGAGGGGTCAAAGGTTTGTAAACAGGCTTGATTCTAACCAGAGCCTGAACAAAGGCTTGAACATCTGGCACAGCTGCCAGCTTTTTGTGAAGTAACACAGACAAGGCAGAAATCTGTCCCTTCAGGGAACTTGCAGATAATCCTTTTTCCAATCCTTCTTGAAGGAAGGATAGAATCTTAGGAATCTTAACCTTGTCCCAAGGGAATCCTTTAGATTCACACCAACAGATATATTTTTTCCAAATTTTGTGGTAAATCTTTCTAGTTACAGGCTTTCTGGCCTGAACAAGAGTATCGATAACAGAATCTGAGAACCCTCGCTTCGATAAGATCAAGCGTTCAATCTCCAAGCAGTCAGCTGGAGTGAGACCAGATTCGGATGTTCGAACGGACCTTGAACAAGAAGGTCTCGTCTCAAAGGTAGCTTCCATGGTGGAGCCGATGACATATTCACCAGATCTGCATACCAAGTCCTGCGTGGCCACGCAGGAGCTATCAAGATCACCGACGCCCTTTCCTGATTGATCCTGGCTACCAGCCTGGGGATGAGAGGAAACGGCGGAAATACATAAGCTAGTTTGAAGGTCCAAGGTGCTACTAGTGCATCCACTAGAGCCGCCTTGGGATCCCTGGATCTGGACCCGTAGCAAGGAACTTTGAAGTTCTGACGAGAGGCCATCAGATCCATGTCTGGAATGCCCCACAGTTGAGTGACTTGGGCAAAGATTTCCGGATGGAGTTCCCACTCCCCCGGATGCAATGTCTGACGACTCAGAAAATCCGCTTCCCAATTTTCCACTCCTGGGATGTGGATAGCAGACAGGTGGCAGGAGTGAGACTCCGCCCATAGAATGATTTTGGTCACTTCTTCCATCGCCAGGGAACTCCTTGTTCCCCCCTGATGGTTGATGTACGCAACAGTTGTCATGTTGTCTGATTGAAACCGTATGAACTTGGCCCTCGCTAGCTGAGGCCAAGCCTTGAGAGCATTGAATATCGCTCTCAGTTCCAGAATATTTATCGGTAGAAGAGATTCTTCCCGAGACCAAAGACCCTGAGCTTTCAGGGATCCCCAGACCGCGCCCCAGCCCATCAGACTGGCGTCGGTCGTGACAATGACCCACTCTGGTCTGCGGAAGGTCATCCCTTGTGACAGGTTGTCCAGGGACAGCCACCAACGGAGTGAGTCTCTGGTCCTCTGATTTACTTGTATCCTCGGAGACAAGTTTGTATAGTCCCCATTCCACTGACTGAGCATGCACAGTTGTAATGGTCTTAGATGAATGCGCGCAAAAGGAACTATGTCCATTGCCGCTACCATCAAACCTATCACTTCCATGCACTGCGCTATGGAAGGAAGAGGAACGGAATGAAGTATCCGACAAGAGTCTAGAAGTTTTGTTTTTCTGGCCTCTGTCAGAAAAATCCTCATTTCTAAGGAGTCTATTATTGTTCCCAAGAAGGGAACCCTTGTTGACGGAGATAGAGAACTCTTTTCCACGTTCACTTTCCATCCGTGAGATCTGAGAAAGGCCAGGACGATGTCCGTGTGAGCCTTTGCTTGAGGAAGGGACGACGCTTGAATCAGAATGTCGTCCAAGTAAGGTACTACAGCAATGCCCCTTGGTCTTAGCACAGCTAGAAGGGACCCTAGTACCTTTGTGAAAATCCTTGGAGCAGTGGCTAATCCGAAAGGAAGCGCCACGAACTGGTAATGCTTGTCCAGGAATGCGAACCTTAGGAACCGATGATGTTCCTTGTGGATAGGAATATGTAGATACGCATCCTTTAAATCCACCGTGGTCATGAATTGACCTTCCTGGATGGAAGGAAGAATTGTTCGAATGGTTTCCATTTTGAACGATGGAACCTTGAGAAACTTGTTTAAGATCTTGAGATCTAAGATTGGTCTGAACGTTCCCTCTTTTTTGGGAACTATGAACAGATTGGAGTAGAACCCCATCCCTTGTTCTCCTAATGGAACAGGATGAATCACTCCCATTTTTAACAGGTCTTCTACACAACGTAAGAATGCCTGTCTTTTTATGTGGTCTGAAGACAACTGAGACCTGTGGAACCTCCCCCTTGGGGGAAGCCCCTTGAATTCCAGAAGATAACCTTGGGAGACTATTTCTAGCACCCAAGGATCCAGAACATCTCTTGCCCAAGCCTGAGCGAAGAGAGAGAGTCTGCCCCCCACCAGATCCGGTCCCGGATCGGGGGCCAACATTTCATGCTGTCTTGGTAGCAGTGGCAGGTTTCTTGGCCTGCTTTCCCTTGTTCCAGCCTTGCATTGGTCTCCAAGCTGGCTTGGCTTGAGAAGTATTACCCTCTTGCTTAGAGGACGTAGCACTTTGGGCTGGTCCGTTTCTACGAAAGGGACGAAAATTAGGTTTATTTTTGGCCTTGAAAGGCCGATCCTGAGGAAGGGCGTGGCCCTTACCCCCAGTGATATCAGAGATAATCTCTTTCAAGTCAGGGCCAAACAGCGTTTTCCCCTTGAAAGGAATGTTAAGTAGCTTGTTCTTGGAAGACGCATCAGCTGACCAAGATTTCAACCAAAGCGCTCTGCGCGCCACAATAGCAAACCCAGAATTCTTAGCCGCTAACCTAGCCAATTGCAAAGTGGCGTCTAGGGTGAAAGAATTAGCCAATTTGAGAGCATTGATTCTGTCCATAATCTCCTCATAAGGAGGAGAATCACTATCGATCGCCTTTACCAGCTCATCGAACCAGAAGCACGCGGCTGTAGCGACAGGGACAATGCATGAAATTGGTTGTAGAAGGTAACCCTGCTGAACAAACATCTTTTTAAGTAAACCTTCTAATTTTTTATCCATAGGATCTTTGAAAGCACAACTATCTTCTATGGGTATAGTGGTGCGTTTGTTTAAAGTGGAAACCGCTCCCTCGACCTTGGGGACTGTCTGCCATAAGTCCTTTCTGGGGTCGACCATAGGAAACAATTTTTTAAATATGGGGGGAGGGACGAAAGGAATACCGGGCCTTTCCCATTCTTTATTTACAATGTCCGCCACCCGCTTGGGTATAGGAAAAGCTTCTGGGAGCCCCGGGACCTCTAGGAACTTGTCCATTTTACATAGTTTCTCTGGGATGACCAACTTGTCACAATCATCCAGGGTGGATAATACCTCCTTAAGCAGAATGCGGAGATGTTCCAACTTAAATTTAAACGTAATCACATCAGGTTCAGCTTGTTGAGAAATGTTCCCTGAATCAGTAATTTCTCCCTCAGACAAAACCTCCCTGGCCCCATCAGACTGGTTTAGGGGCCCTTCAGAACCATTATTATCAGCGTCGTCATGCTCTTCAGTATCTAAAACAGAGCAGTCGCGCTTACGCTGATAAGTGTGCATTTTGGCTAAAATGTTTTTGACAGAATTATCCATTACAGCCGTTAATTGTTGCATAGTAAGGAGTATTGGCGCGCTAGATGTACTAGGGGCCTCCTGAGTGGGCAAGACTTGTGTAGACGAAGGAGGGAATGATGCAGTACCATGCTTACTCCCCTCACTTGAGGAATCATCTTGGGCATCATTGTCATTGTCACATAAATCACATTTATTTAAATGAGAAGGAACTCTGGCTTCCCCACATTCAGAACACAGTCTATCTGGTAGTTCAGACATGTTAAACAGGCATAAACTTGATAACAAAGTACAAAAAACGTTTTAAAATAAAACCGTTACTGTCACTTTAAATTTTAAACTGAACACACTTTATTACTGCAATTGCGAAAAAATATGAAGGAATTGTTCAAAATTCACCAAAATTTCACCACAGTGTCTTAAAGCCTTAAAAGTATTGCACACCAAATTTGGAAGCTTTAACCCTTAAAATAACGGAACCGGAGCCGTTTTTAACTTTAACCCCTTTACAGTCCCTGGTATCTGCTTTGCTGAGACCCAACCAAGCCCAAAGGGGAATACGATACCAAATGACGCCTTCAGAAAGTCTTTTCTATGCATCAGAGCTCCTCACACATGCGACTGCATGTCATGCCTCTCAAAAACAAGTGCGCAACACCGGCGCGAAAATGAGGCTCTGCCTATGATTTGGGAAAGCCCCTAAGAATAAGGTGTCTAAAACAGTGCCTGCCGATATAATCTTATCAAAATACCCAGATTAAATGATTCCTCAAGGCTAAATATGTGTTAATAATGAATCGATTTAGCCCAGAAAAAGTCTACAGTCTTAATAAGCCCTTGTGAAGCCCTTATTTACTATCTTAATAAACATGGCTTACCGGATCCCATAGGGAAAATGACAGCTTCCAGCAGTACATCGTCTTGTTAGAATGTGTCATACCTCAAGCAGCAAGAGACTGCTCACTGTTCCCCCAACTGAAGTTAATTCCTCTCAACAGTCCTGTGTGGAACAGCCATGGATTTTAGTAACGGTTGCTAAAATCATTTTCCTCATACAAACAGAAATCTTCATCTCTTTTCTGTTTCTGAGTAAATAGTACATACCAGCACTATTTTAAAATAACAAACTCTTGATTGAATAATAAAAACTACAGTTAAACACTAAAAAACTCTAAGCCATCTCCGTGGAGATGTTGCCTGTACAACGGCAAAGAGAATGACTGGGGTAGGCGGAGCCTAGGAGGGATCATGTGACCAGCTTTGCTGGGCTCTTTGCCATTTCCTGTTGGGGAAGAGAATATCCCACAAGTAAGGATGACGCCGTGGACCGGACACACCTATGTTGGAGAAATAAGGCACTCCCAAGGAGAACCCACTAGGACCTGGAACCGAGAAAAGTGCAATAGATCCGTAGGAAGACCTGTCACAACTCTCTTAGACAGTCTCTACGTAGAGAGATCAATTTCCAACAGGTGGAACAGAGCCCACAGATCAGCAGAAGATGCCCCTTACAGAAATAAGCCACCTGATCCAACCTCCTACACACAGGGCAGGACAATAACCCTCCAGAGAGAGGAAACCCCAGCTCATAAGGAAGACAAACTATCCCCTCAAAAGAGAAGGGCACAGATAAGAACAGTGTACATGTCCACAAGACATGAAGCCATAGTATGATCAAAACACGGACCGAATGAAAAAATCATCTAGACCCCATTGTTGACCCATAAAAAAAAAACTCCCCATGAAGAGGAGCACACTCCATCCGAAGGACAAGTCAGGCCTTAAAGTTTATAACCAGCACCCAAAGGTGGATGTGAACTCTGGCCTTCCTGCTTGCAAACCCAATGAGCTAGCCCCTATGACGCAACATAGGGTCCATGAAAACTGGGTCGCCCCGAACCATTCCACAGGATCATAAGTCTCCAAACATCAGAGAAGGATCCAAGACAAGAACCCTGAACCAGGGACCCAGAATTGTCCTAGAACAAACGACACCCCCAGGGAACACAAGATACCCCATCTGAAGCAATCAGACCTCACAGGGGATGAAAACCGAGGAACCCGGAGAACGGCTACAGGACTCGCTCGTAATTCCCAGCCCAACAGGGAGAGAACATCCTTAGCCGGAGGTCAACACCCCCCCAAATTTCTCTAGAGCCCAAAGGCCCCAAGGGCAACACTAAGGGAAATGAGAACGAGAACAGAGTCACCCGAAGGAGAGAGTAGAAAAGAAAGGCTAGTCTCCATAAACCTTTCAGATTAACGTTTCAGAGGACGACACCCAAGAGAGAAGAATGCAAAGCATCCCGAACACAGGCAGAAAAACATCCCCTAAGCAAAAAGCTTGGAAAAAAAGAGACAACACCTCCTATTGCCCTTGATATGAAGACGACTAACTCCTGAAGGAAGACAGAGCCTCACGGCCTTCACTTCCTAATTAAGTGGCAAACACCGCCAGAAAAACTGGACGAAGTCCAGAAAGTCTCGACCCAAAGGAAGAAAACCTCTAAAAGGAACAAGTCCTAAAAGGACACTTCCAAAGAGACCATGAAAGGCAAAACCATAAGAATGGCAGTATGAAGGACCTAAATCCTCCAAACCTCCTACACACAATGGGATAGAACACTCTAGTTCCCGGAAAAATCGGAAACGAGTGAGCATGTCGCCATGGATCTCAACGTAGTCCTGGCCCACTAGATTGAAAGGCGAATGAGGACTGAACCAATCCCCCATGCCCCTAAGCAACCAGGGATCATCAAGTCCTCTCAGTATGCTAGTTGAAGCTTGTAAAACAAAACAAATAAACAACACAAATCATATTGTGATCACTAGGCACCCTCACCGGACCAGCCGGACATAAAAAGGTGCCACGTGTCTGAACTAGGCCTCAAAGACAGAAGTATTTGTACCCAGTCAGGACCAGCCTGAAACCAAGGGCCCCAGCACTGTCAAGGCCACATATTCTCCCCCGAGATGGAGGGATAAAGAACAGTCAGACAGCATAGGACTAGTATGTCCTCACTCTTGAACAAACCTTTGTAAAAGTAAAAACAGTGCGACCACAAAATCGCAAGTATCAATTCCAGAGAAGAAGGTTCCTGAAGGAATCATCCTCACCGGATTAAAATAAAAGATAAGGCAACCGGTAAGTTATCGCCCAGGAAGAATGGACAGACCCGCAGGAACAGCCCAACAGGGGTGCGAGACTTCCAAGCTCAGAACTGGAAAAGGATACATAAAGACTATAAAGAAGATTACTTCATCCCCTTATGTCTATGCATGCAAGCCAGTCGAAGATTAAGACCGAGAATCCCCAGACCCATTAAGAGTGGGATCCTCCAGCAATGCCAAAAAACGTGTCCCAGTAGAACACCAAGGCGCGCCAGTCTATAACTAAAGGCGCAACATACCTCCGTCAGGACAAAAGAAAACACCGGACTGGAAGGTTGACCCCGAGGCCTCAGGGGCAGTCGGTCCCTCTAAGGGCTGAACTGGACCGGGCGATCCCACGCCTGACGAGCCCCAGTTAACGGAACACTGACAATATTGTAAGCACACTCCCGGGAGGTGTGGATGCGCCAGCGCCAAAGATATGGCCATGCGGAACGTGTCGTAACCTCCGGTGGGAACTCGCCTCATGGGAAATAGAATCCCCAGAGGAGGATGGCTCAGTGGGCACCCGATCCCGAGGAACAGAGCACTCTAAAACGGCATTCGGAACATAACTAATGGGCATGTATCACCCGGGCCAATTCATATTCGTCGCAAGAAGTAAAGTCTGAATCAGAGACATCTGTCTAATAAATCAGAATAATGGACCAATAAGAAAAATCTAAACGGCAAAAATCTAAACGCCACACGGTCAGGAATGCAGAAATGGAGAGCCATTTGTACCCTGATATTTCTCCTACTGTTCCTTGTTCACTTGGCAGAATGACTGGGGGATGAGGGAAGTGGGGGAGGTATTTAAAGGGACAGTCAATCAAAATTAAACTTTCATTATTCAGATAGAGCATGCCATTTTAAACAACTTTCCAATTTACTTCCATTAACAAAATGTGCACAGTCTTTTTTTATATTAAAAGCTTTTTGAATCACCAGCTCCTACTGAGCAAAAAAAAAATTGTCAGAAAATAAATCTACTACTCATTTGAAGTTCAGACTAAGTGCTATTGCATTGTCTTGTTATCTTGGATTTGTTGATTATGCAACTCTGTGTTGATTGGTCCTTTAAGCCTTTGGCTGGGGTGCCTTTGCCACCTCCTGGTGGCCAGGTTCTGAATTCCCAAAAGTAATGAATGCAGCTGTGGACTCTTCCATTTATGAAGAACAATAGGGTTGCAAAAGGTATGTGGTATCATGGCACTGGGTCTTGGGAAAAAGTTTAAGAACCCTGCTATAAGCATGCAGGACTGAAACTAGATAGACTAGGAAATTCCATTCCAACTAAAAGGAAATTAAAGAAACGCTGAGGGCAATTTTTCTTCTTTGTTGCGTTTAAAAGAGGATATTTTCAAATGAATTAGAGTATTTAAAAACAGATGTCCCTGTGCTGAAAATAAAATCAATTTTTGTATCCGTGTTTTTATTTCTTGTCCTTGTCCATCAGTAGTTATGGGAGTTGTCCTTCCAAGCCAGTGAGCATTTTTTAATATGTTTAAATAGTGATTTTAAATGTGCATGATATCATTTTGAAAGGGATGTTAAACACAAATTGGAAGTTGCATGAAACTGCAGCTCCATATCTAAAAAGTATCTTGCAATGAATAATGCAGCTTATTTTGTCAGACAAGTTTTATTTTTACTGAGAAAATTTTAACGAGTTTTATCATCATTTATTTCTATAATGATGCAAAATTAACTTGTAAATATATACGGTGTACGAATGTGCATTGTTGTTCACACGTGAAGCAGAAGAAAGAGAGGAGAAGCCCTCCACTTTTCTCTTCCCTTAATTATGGCAGTTTAAAGGGACAGTCTAGTATAAATTAAACTTTCATTATTCAGATAGGACTTTTAATTTTAATCAGCTTTCCAATTTACTTTTATCATCAAATATGTTTTTTTCTCTTGGTATTCTTAGTTTAAACTAAACATAGGTAGGCTCATATGCTAATTTCTAAGCCTTTGAGGGCTGCCTCTTATCACAGGCTTTTTAAATCTCTTTTCAACACAGAAACAGAAAGTACATGTGGGCCATATAGATAACACTGTGTTCAGGCACAGGGGGTTATTTAAGATTTAGCACAAAACAATGCTAAATACAAGACAATAGATAATAAACAGTCACAGTCATGTGATCAGGGGGCTGGAAGAAGGTTCCTAGATACAAGGTAATTACAGAGGTAAAAAGTGTATTAATATAACTGCTGGTTATGCAAAACTGGGGAATGGGTAATAAAGGGATTATCTATCTTTTAAAACAATAACAATTCTATGGAAGATTGTCCCTTTAACTCTGACTACACAATTTACTAAACAGATATTTTGAACAAAAAGAATCAAATAAATGTCTCATATCATCCATATTACTAAATATATTTATATATAAACATGTATATGGTTATGTTTATATGACATTCATATTTGATAGGCTCAGAGTCCATAGGTGCGGCCTACTTCCACAGTAAGTTAGCACGTACTAATGATTTAGCTTATCACGAGCAGCCACAATTACAAAACACTTTAAGAAATAAGACGGCTTGGAGGTGGGGGAGGCTCAGAGACATAAGCTAACTTATGAGAAAAAGTAAATGCCAATTTCAAGGGACATGAATCCCAAAATGTGTTTTCATGATTGCAATAGAGCATACAATTTTAAACAACTTTCCAAATTATTTTGATTATCAAATTTCCTTTTTTTTTTTGGAATCTTTTTTTGAAGCAGCAATGCACTTCTTGTGAGCCTATGACAAGAGGAGTATGTGTGTGATCACCACCTATCTCCTAGTAGTGCATTGCTGCTTCTGAACCTATAAATGTAGGCTTTCCAACAAAGACTAGCAAGAGATCAAAGCCAATTAGATAAAAGATGTAAATTGGAAAGTTGTTTAAATTTGCATGCTCCATCTGAATCGTGAAAGCTTAATTTTGACTTTACAGTCTTTTAGCTCCAGCCACTCAGGGTGAAGTGAAAGAAGCACGATTTTCAGCAATATTTTACTGCAAAATAAATAATGAAAATATACTGCAATGTTATGTTTCCATTAAACATTAAAGGGACATGAAAGCCAATTTTTTTCTTTCATGATTTAGAAAAAGCATGTAATTTTAAACAACTTTCTAATTTACTTCTATTATCTAATTTGCTTCATTTTCTTGATAACCTTTGCTGAAAAGCATATCTAGATAGGCTCAGTAGCTGCTGATTGGTAGCTGCACTTAGGTGCCTCTTGTGATTGGCTCACCCATGTTCATTGCTATTTCTTCAACACAGGATATCTAAAGACTGAAGAAAATTAGATAATAGAAGTAAATTGGAATGTTGTTTAAAATTGTATTTTCTATCTGAATCGTGAAAGAAATATTTTGGGTTTAGTGTCCCTCTAAGCCTTGGTTATCCGCATCAACGTCTGACACAGAACTACACCCTGTTTAATTGCTTTAGTGGGTTCCCTGGGCATCTCCTTATACTCATTTTCCTTATCAACATGTAATCTTGCACAAGTCTTCCTTTATCTATAAACATGACAGGCAATAAAGCATCTGCATATAAATACATATAACATAATAACAGTAATAATAAAAATAATAATAATAATAATAATAATCATAATAAATGTAATCTTGCACAAGTCTTCCTTTATCTTTGCCTCCTCCTGGTGGCCAGGTTCTTAATTCCCACTAGTAATGAATGAAACTGTGGACTCTCCTCCCCTTGATGGAAATGAAATTATCAGGTAA
This sequence comes from Bombina bombina, assembly GCF_027579735.1. NCBI lineage: Eukaryota > Metazoa > Chordata > Amphibia > Anura > Bombinatoridae > Bombina > Bombina bombina. The sequence continues at coordinate 1,058,646,852 of NC_069504.1, read as the reverse complement.
GCATAATTTAGGTTTTCCATCTAAAGGGGAGGAGAGTCCGCGGCTTCATTCATTACTATTGGGAGCATATACTCAAGCTTTAGAGGACACTGAATGAAACCGGGAGGGTAAAAGTTGGACCCTAATCTGAGAGCAGCACAGCCTGCAAAACCTTTCTCCAAAAAACCGCTTCCGCAGAAGCAAAAATGTCAAATTTGTAAAACTTTGTAAAAGTGTGTAAGGAGGACCAGGTAACCGCCTTACAACTTTGCTCCATAGAGGCCTCATTCTTGAAGGCCCAAGACGAAGCCACAGCTCTAGTTGAATGAGCCATGATCCTCTGAGGAGGCTTATGTCCCGCTGTCTCATAAGCCAAGTGAATCAAGCATCTCAACCAAAAAGACAAAGAAGTAGCTGAGGCCCTGAGACTGTCGGAAATAAGATAGAATTTCAAGGCACGAACCACATCCAAGTTATAAAGTAACCTCTCCTTAGAAGAAGAAGGGTTAGGACACAAGGAAGGAACAACTATTTCCCGATTGATGTTACGATCAGACACCACCTTGGGGAGAAACCCCAAACCAGTGCGAAGTACAGCCTTATCCGCATGAAAAACCAGATAAGGAGGCTCACATTGCAAGGCAGCCAGTTTAGATACCCTGCATGCTGATGCAATAGCCAACAGGAAGAGAACCTTCCAGGACAGAATTTTAATGTCAATGGAATGCATAGGCTCAAACAGAACCCTCTGCAATACCCTAAGGACCAAGTTTAAGCTCCATGGAGGAGTAGACTGTCTAAAGACAGGCCTGATTCTAGACAGAGCCTGAACAAAAGATTGAATGTCAGGGAGCTCAGCGAGTCTCCTATGCAACAAGACGGATAATGCTGAAATCTGTCCCTTTAAGGAAATGCAGCAAGACCCTTCTCCAAACCGTCTTGGAGAAAGGACAGAATCCTGGATACCTTCACCTTGTGCCAAGGATATCCAAGCTTCTCACACCAGGACAAGTAAGTCCTCCACGACGAGTGACTGGCTTCCTTGCCTGAATTAGAGTATCAATCACACTTTCGGAAAAGCTTCTCTTGGCTAAGACTATGCATTCAATCTCCACACAGTCAGCCTCAGAGAATCTAGATTACGATGTTGAAAGGGACCCTGAGACAGCAGATCCATGCGACAGGGTAATCTCCATGGCGGAGAGGACGATATCCCCACCAAATCCGCAAACCACAATCTCTGTGGCCATGAAGGAGCAATCAGAATGGCCGAGGCCTGCTCCTGTTTAATGCATGCCAGTACTCGAGGTAGAAGTGGTAGCGGTGGAAAGATGTAAGCTAGGCTGAAACCCCAAGGAACCACTAAGGTATGTCAGCTCTGCCTGGGGATCCCTGGACCTCGACCCGTATCGAGGCAGCTTGCAATTGAGTCTGGACACCATGAGATCTATCTACGGCGTTCCCCATCTGTGACAAATCTCTGCAAACACCTCGAGGTGAAGAGACCATTACCCCGATGGAAGGATTGTCTGCTGAGAAAATCTGCTTCCCAGTTGTCCACACCTGGAATGTGAATTGCTGAAAGCGAGCAGTTGTGGGACTCCGCCCACTCTAGAATCCGAGACACCTCCCTCATCGCGAGGAAGCTCCTCGTACCCCCCTGATGGTTGATGTAAGCAACCGAGGTAATATTGTCGGTCTGGAATCTGATGAAACTGACCAACTCCAGAGAAGGCCATGCCTTCAGAGCATTGTAAATTGCTTGCAGTTCTAGGATGTTGATCGGTAAGAGAGACTCCTCTCTGGACCACTTTCCTTGTGCCATTCTGGCACCCCAAACAGCTCCACATCCTGTCAGACTTGCGTCCGTGGTCACAATCTCCCAGGACGGTCTCAAGAAGGATGTCCCCATGGACAGTTGCTCCGGACAGGTCAACCAAGAGAGGGAGTTCCGAGTCCGAGCATCCATAGATATCAGCTGTGATAGATCTGAATGATCGCCGTTCCACTGTCTCAACATGCACAATTGAAGAGGTCTGAGATGGAACCTGGCGAATAGGATGACATCTATGCTTGAAACCATAAGACCTATCGCCTCCATACATTGAGCCACCAACGGGCTCATGAAGGACTGAAGGGCCAGAGACGTCGACGCAAGCTTCCTGCGTCGCAGATCTGTGAGAAATATCTTCATAGACATGGAGTCTATTATCGTACCCAGGAACTCTACCCTGTTGCTGGGAACCAGGGAACTCTTTCCCGAGTTGATCTTCCAACCGTGAGATTGGAGCAGAAGAAGAATAGCCCTCGAATGATCCTCTGTGAGACTGAACGACGGCGCCTGAACTAGGATTTCGTCCAGGTAAGGCGCCACCGCAATGCCCCTGGATCTGGCTACTGCAAGCAGCGCCCCCAGAAGCTTTGTGAAGACTCTCTGGGCCATTGCCAGACCAAAAGGGAAGGGCCACAAACTGGCCCCCCGGAGGTTATGTGCAATCGGAGATGAAAGCAGGGAACGCACCTCACGGGACGAGAACCCTCAGAGGTGGACGGCTTAGTAACACTAGACATCCGTTTACATAGATGTTGAAACTTTATCAAGGCATGTGGAACATAGTTGAGCAGGCTGATCTACCAGAACCTCCTCACAATAAACACAGGAATGAGACTTTGTTAAGGAGGGAGAACCCTCTAACGTGTCAGAGTCCTCCATTGCTTCTGTTTATGGGAAAACTAACTTAATTTACAAAAAGGCACCTTTATACCACCAAAGGCTGGGGCACTCACCACCTCCTAGGACCCGGACTACAGAAACTGTTATGTCTCAAGCGCCACAGATCAACAGAGAAGGATAGACACACTCTGTAACGTGGAATGCCTGGCAGGACCGCCCCTGCACTAGGGAAAAAACGCGCCAAACATGGTCTTGCAAGATTCCCGCAAGTCACCTGAAAGTTCCACACATTGCCAGAGCCTCATCTCGCACATAACGCAGCAATGACACAATAAACAATATCATGTATAACCCCCCCCCCCCCGTTCAATAATCCCCCTTCCAGGAATATTAACTCTTGATTCTGTAAAGATAAAAAGGCGCCACACTGTTACCCTGTCTTCTATGTTATCATCGCTATCTCAATAATAAAAAGGAAACGATCTTACCAGAATCTACGTAGTGGAACAGGAACACGGCCCTTCAAGTGTGACAGGTTAGTAGCGTCGCTCCTGACATGGACTTGAGTGAAGAAAGCAGGCAGCGAAACTTGTCAACGCTGATTGCTTATGGAGCTGTTAACATGAGTAGGTATAGTTTCGCAGAAAGACTCTCCCTGCATCTCCGGACTCTAACTTTCGCCCAGGCCCTCACTGAGAGACTGACAGGACTACTTAACACTCCAGTCTCACTGTGAAGAGTATTACCCTCCATCCGAAACTACTCCGAAACTCCGGCACTCCTCTGCTATCCTCCTGTGACGAAAGGCAAAGAATCCCTGGGGGGGATGAGGGAAGTGGGGGAGGAATTTAAGCCTTTGGCTGAGGTGTCTTTGCCTCCTCCTGACTGCCAGGTTCTTAAAGGGACAGTATACTGTAAAATAGTTTTTCCTTTAATGTGTTTACAATTGATTTTTTTTACCAACTGCAGAGTAAAAACTGTATGAAAATTAGCTTTTTAAGGTTTATTTGTGTATATTAAAGCTCTTATTTTGTGTTTTGAAGCCCCAACCTAATAAAATGGGTTGAGCTTGTTCATAAAACAATCACCAGTACTTGCAGAGAACAATGGAAAATCAACATTGTATTACCTTATCTCTTCTATAACCCACTGGAAGTGTAATTTCTTCTGCTGGCTGTGTTTACAAAGCTCATCTATAGCTTGGCCCTGCGGCCACAAACTTTCAGAATAGGTGGGGATACCACATGCTAAATCAACTATTTAAAATGCCAATATAAGGGTAAAGGAGCTACTTGTAAACAATTTAATACACTCCAGCAGGTAAAGTGGATCATTGGGAACAAATTAAAGGGGAGAACATTTTTGAGTAAACTGTCCCTTTAAATCCCAACAATAATGAATGAAGCCGTGGACTCTCCTCCCCTTTAGATGGAAATACATATAAAATAACATAATTTATGCTTACCTGATAAATTTATTTCTCTTGTAGTGTATCCAGTCCACGGATCATCCATTACTTGTGGGATATTCTCCTTCCCAACAGGAAGTTGCAAGAGGATCACCCACAGCAGAGATGCTATATAGCTCCACCCCTCACTGCCATAACCAGTCATTCAACCGAAACAAGCCGAGAAAAGGAGAAACCATAGGGTGCAGTGGTGACTGTAGTTTAATTAAAATTTAGACCTGCCTGAAAAGGACAGGGCGGGCCGTGGACTGTATACACTACAAGAGAAATACATTTATCAGGTAAGCATAAATTATGTTTTCTCTTGTTAAGTGTATCCAGTCCACGGATCATCCATTACTTGTGGGATACCAATACCAAAGCTAAAGTACACGGATGATGGGAGGGACAAGGCAGGAACTTAAACGGAAGGAACCACCACACTGGGAAAACTGGGCTTTGGTCCAGTCTTCATTCGCAGGGTGTTTGCCTTATACTCGACACCTATGGCGAGAGTGAGAGTCAATGGAGTCTTCTCTGATCCAATTTTGATCACAAATGGCACGAGACATTGTGTCCCCTCTCTCCGCTGCTGTTCGCCCTGGTTATTGAAATTTTGGCGTGCAAGATACGTGCTAATCCAGACATTCGGGGCATTAGAGTTGGAGAGGACGAACATAAATTGGCAATGTATGCGGACGATGTCCTGCTTACATTGACCAACACTGTCTCTTCCCTCCGGGCCTCCCTGGTCGAATTTGAAAGATATGGCAGGGTATCTGACTTCTTGCTCAACCCAACTAAGTCTGAGATTCTTAACATTACCGAGCCTCAGAGTGTCATGGACGTGATACGCACACAATGCCCACTTCAGATAGCTAAGGACCAATTGAAATACCTCGGTATTGCACTTGCTCCGACGGTGGGTGAAATTGTGGACATCAACTATAAGAGCATTAGAGATGCTGTCATAAGAGACCTGAACGTATGGAAAAATAAAACAATTTCCTGGTTGGGGCGTATACACGTCATTAAAATGAATATTCTTCCGAGGGTATTATATGTCATGCAGACGATACCCCTCTCATCGGCTTCGCACCTTGTTCATCAGATACAATCAGCAATTGAAACTTATATCTGGAACGGGATCAGACCGCGAGTGAGCAGGAAGACTTTGTATCTTCCTAGAGATAGGGGAGGGCTTGGGGTCCCTCAACTTTTTACGTATCGTAAAGCTATTGATCTTCAGCGCTTGGTGGAGTGGTGTCATAACTCCAAAGACAAGGCCTGGATAGGACTTGACGGTAACATCTTACGCAGAGGTAATGTTGGCTCGCTTGCCTGGGTGACAGCAGCTAAGCGCCCCAAACAAATTCAACGATATCCGTTGTTGATGGACGTGTTCCATACTTGGGACGATCTAATCAGGGCGGATAATAGCATCTAGACTAGGAATGCACCTGTTACCCCTGTTCGCGAAAATCCAGACAATGGCATTGCCAATAAGCAGTACTCCACAGGGTCTTCTTATACCTTGGCTCAGACGGCCATATCTTCCTCGATTACTCAAGGAAAACTTAAGACACAAGAGGACCTTGCCGAGTGGGATGAGTGGCTGTTCTCATCCTGGTTTCGGGTAGCACAATTGCATCATTATTATGATAATGTCAAAGACAAAGAGCTGTTCACCAGACAGAAGACAACGTTTGAGGTGCTATGCACCACGGATAGGGCTCCGAGACATTTGATATCATGTCTATACAGGCTGCTGCTGGTCCGAAAGGAGAGCACATTACCCTCCTATGTTGATGCGTGGCATAGAGAGTTGGGCACCGAGATTGACACGAAATCATGGTTAAAAATATTCAAAAAAGCAAAAAGGACATCTGTATCAGCACGCCTCCAAGAAATGCACTACAAGTTTCTGAGTAGGTGGTATCTCACCCCTCAGAGGCTAAAAAAAAAATCTATCCACATACTGGGGGGGGGGGGGGGAGTGCTGGAGGGGCTGTGGTGAGGAAGGTACCATACTGTACATTTGGTGGACTTGCCCTGTGATACAACCCTTTTGGGAGGCAGTGCTCAGAGAATGTAGCAGAGTTTTAACTATCCTTATACCACCCGACCCACACTATTTGCTATTCCATAAACTCCCTAAAATTGCAGAGGAAGCCAAACAAAGATTGTTTTCCCTAATGTTGAACAGCGCAAAGGGATTAATCCCAAAATATTGGAAATCACTACAGGTACCAAGCTTGGGTGACTGGAAGACTGGAGTTGGGGACTTGCTCCGCCTGGAGAGATATCACTACCTCAATATAGGCAAACTCACAACTCATGTATATATGCTATTGCTTTGGGAGGGCAAATCTCTATAAAAGGTGCTTATCACATCTGAACCCTGCATCTCTGGGATGCAAAGCCTTGAATCAGTCATATATATATAAAAAAAAAAAAAATTCTCTTTTTCCCCTATCCCCCTCACTCTCTCTCTTCTCATTTCTCCCTTTCCTTTCCCTTGATTGGGAACTATTATGGAATGGGCCAGCAGTGCCTTAACATAACCTCTGCTTTATGAACCAAGGAGCAGGGGTTTGTAGTATTAAAAGCAAAATCAGTCATGCATGCTGGGTCCACCGAAGAAAATTGATAAGCGTGAAATAGAAATTGATGTTTAATTGTTTGTTATACTAGTTAATCTTTTATTGCCAATGAACAAACAAAGTTTAAGATACAGAACTACTAGCAATTGTATAAGATCTTAAGTTCCGACACTGATTGGGTGTCATGCTGGAAGCTGTAGATTCTGAAAAATGTAGAATGTGTTCTGTAATGCAAGTTCATTCAATAAAGCTTTTTTTAAAAAAAAAAAAAAAAAAAAAACGGAAGGAACCACTGCCTGTAGAACCTTTCTCCCAAAAACAGCCTCCGAAGAAGCAAAAGTATCAAATCTGTAAAATTTGGAAAAAGTATGAAGGGAAGACCAAGTTGCAGCCTTGCAAATCTGTTCAACAGAGGCCTCATTTTTAAAGGCCCAGGTGGAAGCCACAGCTCTAGTAGAATGAGCTGTAATCCTTTCAGGAGGCTGCTGTCCAGCAGTTTCATAGGCTAAACGGATTATACTCCGAAGCCAAAAAGAAAGAGAGGTTGCCGAGGCCTTCTGACCTCTCCTCTGTCCAGAGTAAACAACAAACAGGTTAGATGTTTGGCGAAAATCTTTAGTAGCCTGTAAGTAAAACTTCAAGGCACGGACTACGTCTAGATTATGCAAAAGACGTTCCTTCTTTGAAGAAGGATTAGGACATAATGATGGAACAACAATCTCTTGATTGATATTCTTGTTAGAAACCACCTTAGGTAAAAACCCAGGTTTTGTACGCAGAACAACTTTATCTGAATGAAAGATCAGATAAGGAGAATCACAATGTAAGGCAGATAACTCTGAGACTCTTCGAGCCGAGGAAATAGCCATCAGAAAAAGAACTTTCCATGAAAGAAGTTTGATATCAATAGAATGAAGGGGTTCAAACGGAACCCCTTGAAGAACTTTAAGAACCAAGTTTAAGCTCCATGGAGGAGCAACAGGTTTAAAAACAGGCTTAATTCTAACTAAAGCCTGACAAAATGCCTGAACGTCTGGAACTTCTGCCAGACGCTTGTGTAAAAGAATAGACAGAGCAGAAATCTGTCCCTTTAAAGAACTAGCTGATAATCCTTTGTCCAAACCCTCTTGGAGGAAGGACAATATCCTAGGAATCCTAACCCTACTCCATGAGTAATTCTAGGATTCACACCAATGAAGATATTTACGCCATATCTTGTGGTAAATTTTCCTGGTGACAGGCTTTCGTGCCTGTATTAAGGTATCAATTACTGACTCGGAGAAGCCACGCTTTGATAGGATCAAGCGTTCAATCTCCATGCAGTCAGTCTCAGAGAAAGTAGATTCGGATGATTGAAAGGACCTTGTATTAGAAGGTCTTGTCTCAGAGGCAGAGTCCATGGTGGAAAGGATGACATGCCCACTAGGTCTGCATACCAGGTCCTGCGTGGCCCCGCAGGCGCTATCAATATCACCAATGCTCTTTCCTGTTTGATTTTGGCAATCAGACGAGGGAGCAGAGGAAACGGTGGAAACACATAAGCCAGGTTGAAGAACCAAGGCGCTGCTAGAGCATCTATCAGTGCCGCTTCTGGGTCCCTGGACCTGGATCCGTAACAAGGAAGCTTGGCGTTCTGGCGAGACGCCATGAGATCCAATTCTGGTTTGCCCCAACGGAGAACCAATTGAGCAAACACCTCCAGATGGAGTTCCCATTCCCCCGGATGAAAAGTCTGATGACTTAGAAAATCCGCCTCCCAGTTCTCTACACCTGGGATATGGATCGCTGACAGGTGGCAAGAGTGAGTCTCAGCCCTGCGAATTATCTTGCAGACTTCTGACATCGCTAGGGAACTCCTGGTTCCCCCTTGATGGTTGATGTAAGCCAGTCGTGATGTTGTCCGACTGAAATCTGATGAACCTCAGTGTTGCTAGCTGAGGCCAAGCCAGAAGAGCATTGAATATTGCTCTTAACTCCAGAATATTTATTGGGAGAAGTTTCTCCTCCTGAGTCCATGAACCGTGAGCCTTCAGGGAGTTCCAGACTGCACCCCAACCTAGAAGGCTGGCATCTGTTGTTACAATTGTCCAATCTGGGCTGCGAAAGGTCATACCCTTGGACAGATGGGCCCGAGATAACAACCAGAGAAGAGAATTTCTGGTTTCCTGATCCAGATTTAGTAGAGGGGACAAATCTGTGTAATCCCCATTCCACTGACTGAGCATGCATAATTGCAGCGGTCTGAGATGCAGGCGCGCGAATGGCACTATGTCCATCGCCGCTACCATTAAGCCGATTACTTCCATGCACTGAGCCACCGTGGGGCGCGGAATGGAGTGAAGAACACGGCAAGCATTTAGAAGTTTTGATAACCTGGCCTCCGTCAGGTAAATTTTCATTTCTACATTATCTATTAGAGTCCCTAGGAAGGAAACCCTCGTGAGAGGAGATAGAGAACTCTTTTCTTCGTTCACTTTCCACCCAGGCTTTCTGGCCTGCTTGCCCTTGTTCCAGGACTGGTTAGGTTTCCAGACCTGCTTGGATTGAGAAAAAGTTCCCTCTTGTTTTGAAGCAGAGGAAGTTGATGCTGCACCTGCCTTGAAATTTCGAAAGGCACGAAAATTAGACTGTTTGGCCTTTGATTTGGCCCTGTCCTGAGGAAGGGTATGACCCTTACCTCCAGTAATGTCAGCAATAATTTCTTTCAAACCAGGCCCGAATAAGGTCTGCCCCTTGAAAGGAATGTTGAGTAATTTAGACTTTGAAGTCACATCAGCTGACCAGGATTTGAGCCATAGCGCCCTACGCGCTTGGATGGCGAATTCGGAATTCTTAGCCGTTAGTTTAGTCAAATGAACAATGGCATCAGAAACAAATGAGTTAGTTAGCTAGCTCAAGAGTTCTAAGCTTGTCAACAATTTCAGTCAATGGAGCTGTATGGATGGCCTCTTCCAGGGCCTCAAACCAGAATGCCGCCGCAGCAGTGACAGGCGCAATGCATGCAAGGGGCTGTAAAATAAAACCTTGTTGAATAAACATTTTCTTAAGGTAACCCTCTAATTTTTTATCCATTGGATCTGAAAAAGCACAACTGTCCTCAACCGGGATAGTGGTACGCTTTGCTAAAGTAGAAACTGCTCCCTCCACCTTAGGGACAGTCTGCCATAAGTCCTGTGTAGTGGCATCTATTGGAAACATTTTTCTAAATATAGGAGGTGGGGAAAAGGGCACACTGGGCCTATCCCACTCCTTACTAATAATTTCTGTAAGCCTTTTAGGTATTGGAAAAACATCAGTACTCACCGGCACTGCATAGTATTTATCCAGCCTACACAATTTCTCTGGCACTGCAATTGTGTCACAGTCATTCAGAGCAGCTAATACCTCCCCAAGCAATACACGGAGGTTCTCAAGCTTAAATTTAAAATTAGAAATCTCTGAATCAGGTCTCCCCGATTCAGAGACGTCACCCACAGACTGAAGCTCTCCGTCCTCAGGTTCTGCATATTGTGACGCAGTATCAGACATGGCTCTTACAGCATCTACGCGCTCTGTATCTCGTCTAACCCCAGAGCTATCTCGCTTGCCTCTCAATTCAGGCAATCTGGATAATACCTCTGACAGGGTATTATTCATGATTGCAGCCATGTCCTGCAAAGTAATCGCTATGGGCGTCCCTGATGTACTTGGCGCCATATTAGCGTGCGTCCCTTGAGCGGGAGGCGAAGGGTCCGACACGTGGGGAGAGTTAGTCGGCATAACTTCCCCCTCGACAGACCCCTCTGGTGACAATTCTTTTATAGATAAAGACTGATCTTTACTGTTTAAGGTGAAATCAATACATTTAGTACACATTCTCCTATGGGGCTCCACCATGGCTTTTAAACATAATGAACAAGTTTCCTCTGTTTCAGACATGTTTGTACAGACTAGCAATGAGACTAGCAAGCTTGGAAAACACTTTAAAGCAAGTTAACAAGCAATATAAAAAACGTTACTGTGCCTTTAAGAGAAACAAATTTTGACAAAATTTGAAATAACTGTGAAAAAAGGCAGTTACACTAACAAAATTTTTACAGTGTATGTAACAAGTCAGCAGAGCATTGCACCCACTTGCAAATGGATGATTAACCCCTTAATAACAAAAACAGAATGATAAATGACAAAAACGTTTTTTAAACACAGTCACAACAACTGCCACAGTCTACTGTGATTGTTACCCTCCTCAAACACGACTTTGAAGCCTTTTGAGCCCTTCAGAGATGTCCTGTATCATGCAGAGGGAAGCTGAATGTCTCTGTCAGTATTTTTATCTGCACAGAAAAGCACTAAAATAGGCCCTTCCCACTCATACTGCAACAGTGGAAAGCTTCAGGAAACTGTTTCTAGGCAAAAATCAAGCCAGCCATGTGGAAAAAAACTAGGCCCCAATAAGTTTTGTCACCAAACATATATAAAAACGATTAACATGCCAGCAAACGTTTTATATTACACTTTTATAAAAGAGTATGTATCTCTGTTAATAAGCCTGATACCAGTCGCTATCACTGCATTTAAGGCTTAACTTACATTAATCCGGTATCAGCAGCATTTTTCTAGCAAATTCCATCCCTAGAAATATGTTAACTGCACATACCTTATTGCAGGAAAACCTGCACGCCATTCCTCCTCTGAAGTTACCTCACTCCTCAGAATATGTGAGAACGGCAGTGGATCTTAGTTACTTCTGCTAAGATCATAGAAATCACAGGCAGATTCTTCTTCTAATGCTGCCTGAGATGAAACAGTACACTCCGGTACCATTTAAAAATAACAAACTTACTATAATACACCACTCTCCTCTTACTACGTCCATCTTTGTTGAGAGTTGCAAGAGAATGACTGGATATGGCAGTGAGGGGAGGAGCTATATAGCAGCTCTGCTGTGGGTGATCCTCTTGCAACTTCCTGTTGGAAAGGAGAATATCCCACAAGTAATGAATGATACGTGGACTGGATACACTTAACAAGAGAAAACAGTAATAATAATAATAATAATAATAATATGTAATCTTGCACTAGTCTTCCTTTAGCTATAAACATGACAGGCAATAAAGCATCTGCATATAAATACATATAAAATAATAACATTAATAATAAATGACAATAAAAAATAAAAATCTTTGAAGATAAAAGTAAAATTTTTGCAGCAGTGGCTCTAGGGATTGGTCAAGCATCAAGCTATTGTTTACTGTAAATAAATTATGTAGGAATAGTAAGAATCCACAGAGATACGGTAAACACAATACACGGTTTACAGGTAACTCCCGCAGAACAATTTGATGGCCCATTATGTACCGATCTTAACCCCTTAACGATCAGCGCCGTACACGTTAAAGGGATACTAAACCCAAATTTTTTCTTTCATGATTCAGATAGAGCATGCAATTTTAAGCAACTTTCTAATTTATTCCTATTATCACTTGTTCTTCGTTCTCTTGCTATCTTTATTTGAAAAAGCAGGAATCTAAGCTAAGGAGCCAGCCCATTTTTGGTTCAGCACCATGGATAGCGCTTGCTGATTGGTGGGTAGATATAGCCACCATTCAGCAAGCACAAGCCAGGTGCTGAATCAAAAAATGGGCCGACTCCTTAACTAAGATTCCTGCTTTTTCAAATAAAGATAGCAAGAGAACGAAGAACAAGTGATAATAGGAGTAAGTTAGAGCATGCAATTTTAATCAACTTTCTATCTGAATAATGAAAAAACAATGTGGGTTTAGTGTCCCTTTAAACATGGATTGTATTCTAGTGGCTTCAAGAGCTGATGCTGTCACTGAGAATTAAAACTGAGATAACAAAAATATGATATTTTAAGTTTTCATTTTCTTTTTAAAGGTTCTTAATTCACAGTAAATATTTTTAATTCATTAGAGCATGTACTTTTAACACTAGCGACCCTACACCTCTTTGATAAACACATTAAAGAAGTACAGCTGAGCCAATCAGCAGCACTAGTTACACAGCTGGGTCATGTGATTGGATCAGCAGCAGTTTCTGTTCTGGGTCTAGTAGAGTTCTGTTGGTTCGAGCTGTACTGTGTGTTTAATCTTTTTTCGGAGGTTAAACACATAGGGTGCAGGGACACTAGTCTTGAAATGACATGATCTAACAAATTAAACGTCATTTTTCAACTACAATGGCCCTTTAGAAGAGTTGTTGGGGCGTTGGACAAATAAAAATTGTATTCTTGCAAAATGGCAACAATAACATGTTGGCTTTTGAAATAACATCTTCTATAAAAACTTCTTCTCACATCGTACATGTCTTGCTAAGATAATTTCTTCCTCTCTTTATACATCACCTAATAATGCTGGCATGAGGTGATCCGCATATTTAACCCACGCTGTACCTCCAACAGGAACATTAACATTTCAAAGCAAATAAAATGGTGTAGGTTGCTGCCTCACACTGATGAGTTCCACAATGAAATAAACGATGTGCTAATAATTCCGGAGATCAAAGGCTTATTCACAGCACAAACAGGACAGAAGTCTAGCTAACGTTTATGTGACTATATCATGTGTTTAAATAAATAAACCTAAGGATATTATTTACTGAAGTTTTAAAAATCACTGAAATTAAAGGGACACAAAACCCAAATTGTTTCCTTCATGATTCAGATACAGCATACCATTTTTAACAACTTAATTTACTTCTGTTATCAAATTTCTTGGTAATCTTTATGAAGGAGAAGCAATGCACTACTAGGAAGTAGATGAACATCTGTAAGCTAATGATAAGGTATATATGTGCAGCCAGCAACAAGCTCCCAGCTCCTGAGCCCATCTAGGTATTCTTTTCAACAAAGGATACCAAGAGAACAAAGCAAATTTAAAAAAAAAAAAGTAAATTGGAAAGTTGTTTAAAATCGTATGCTCTACCTGAAACATGCTGGTTTAACATGCAATTGGACAATGTTGCAGAAAATTGAATCATCGTTCATCTGTTCAAAGTGTCTCCCCTCTACAATATCCATACATTTTTGGGTTTCATGTCCCTTAAAGGGACACTGAACCCAAATTTTTATTTCGTGATTCAGATAGAGTATGCAATTTTAAGCAACTTTCTAATTTACTCCTATCTTTATTTGAAAAAGAAGGCATCTAAGCTTTTTTTGGTTCAGAACTCTGGAAAACACTTTTATAGGTGGATGAATTTATCCACCAATCAGCAAGGACAACCCAGGTTGTTCACCAAAAATGGGCCGGCATCTAAACTTACATTCTTGCATTTCAAATAAAGACACCAAGAGAATGAAGAAAATTTGATAATAGGAGTAAATTAAAAAGTTGCTTAAAATGTCATGCTCTATCTGAATCACGAAAGAAAAATTTGGGTTCAGTGTCCCTTTAATACCAAAACAAACTATACTAGGGAGGGAGAAAGTATCTGATCAGTGCAGCACCAAAGGGAGTTGCCCTCTGACTGGATACTTTGTAGCCTTGCGCACAGTGCCTTGGATACTTTGTAGCCTTGCGCACAGTGCCTTGGATACTTTGTAGCCTTGCGCACAGTGCCTTGGATACTTTGTAGCCTTGCGCACAGTGCCTTGGATACTTTGTAGCCTTGCGCACAGTGCCTTGGATACTTTGTAGCCTTGCGCACAGTGCCTTGGATACTTTGTAGCCTTGCGCACAGTGCATTCTGCCGAGGGAACAAGGAACAGTAGGAGAAATATCAGGGTATAAACGGGCGGGTGCAGAGGACTCTCCTCCCACAGATGGAAATGAAATTATCAGGTAAGCATAATTTATGTTTTCCATCTTAATGGGAGGAGAGTCCACAGCTTTATTCATTACTTGTGGGAACAAATACCCAAGCTCTAGAGGAAACTGAATTAAAAAAATGGGAGAGTAAAAGGAGGCGGACCCTATACTGAGGGCACCACAGCCTGCAGAACCTTTTTCCCAAAAGCTGCATCCGCCGAAGCAAAAACATCAAATTTATAACATATTTCAAAAGTATGTAAGGAAGACCAAGAGGCCGTCTTACAAATCTGCTCCATAGAAGCCTCATTCTTAAAGGCACAAGAAGAGGCCACAGCTCTAGTCGAATGAGCCGTAATCCTCTAAGGAGGCTTGTGTCCCGCTGTCTCATATGCCAGACAGATCATACTCCTCAACCGAAAAGATAGAGAAGTGACACAGGCCCTTTGTCCCCTGCGCTTCCCTGAATAGACAACAAATAAGCAAGAAGTCTGTCTGAACTCCTTCGTGGCCTGAAGATAAGACGTCAACACCCGTACCACGTCCAGATTATGAAGTAACCTCTCCTTTGAAGAAGAAGAAGGGTTAGGACACAAAGAAGGAACTACTACTATTTCCTGCTTGATGTTACGACTCAACAGCACCTTGGGAAGGAATCCCAATCCAGTGTAAAGAACAGCCTTATCTGCAATTAAAACCAAGTAGGGAGGCTCACATTGCAAGGCCATCAACTCAGAGACTCTGCGCGCCGATACAATAGCCAGTAATAATAGGACTTTCCATGAAAGCACCTTAATGTCAAGTGCGTGCATAGGCTCAAACGGAGTCCTCTGCAAGGCCTTAAGAATCAAGTTTAAGCTTCAAGGAGGAGCCGGATTCCTGAAGACAGGCCTGATCCTAACCAGAGCCTGAACAAAGGACTGAATGTCAGGAAGCTCCGCAAGCTTCTTATGCAACAGTACAGATAAAGCAGAGATCTGTCCCCTTAGGGAACTGGCGGCAAGACCCTTATCAAGACCGTCCTGGAGAAAGGCCAAAATCCCGGATACCCTGACCTTATGCCAGGGATATCCTCGTTCCTCACACCAGGACAAGTAGGTCCTCCACACCTTGTGGTAGATGCGACGAGTGACCGGCTTCCTGACCTTAACGAGAGTGTCAATCAATTTTTCCGAAAATCCTCTATTGGCTAAGACTAGTAGTTCAATTTCCACGCAGTCAACCTCAGAATCTAGATTTTGATGTAGAAAGGGACCTTGAACCAGCAGATCCCTGCAACAAGGTAACTTCCACGGCAGAGATGACGACATCGGCACCAGATCCGCAAACCACATCCTCCGTGGCCACGACGGAGCAATCAGATTAGCTAAAGCTTGCTCCTGCTTGATGCAGGCCACAACCCAAGGTAGAAGAGGTAACGGTGGAAATATGTAAATTAGATTGAAGTCCCAATGTACCGCCAAGACATCTATCACTTCCGCCTGGGGATCCCTGGATCGCGACCCGTATCTGGGTAGCTTGCAATTGAGTCTGGACGCCATGAGATCTATCTCCGGCATCCCTCATCTGCTGCAGATTTCTGCGAACAACTTGGGATGGAGGGACCATACCCCTGGATGAAACGTCTGTCTGCTCAGAAAATCCGCTTCCCAGTTGTCCACACCTGAGAGCGAACAATTGTGAGTCACCTCCTAATCAGGAATTCAAGATACTTCCCTCATGGCTAGGGAGCTTCTCGTCCCCCCCTGGTTTATGTAAGCCACCAAGGTAATGTTGTCTGACTGGAATCTGATGAATAGGGACGACCCCAGAAGGGGCAAAGCCCTCAGAGCGTTGAATATCGCCTGAAGTTCCAAAATATTTAAATCTGTAGACTGGATCCTCTGCGGACAGAGGCCTAGACATAGCCGATACCGACCCAGAAACAACATCCTCCGATAAGTCGGAGTTGTCCTCCTCAGCAGATAATCTGTCAGAGACATCCAGCTAAGTCTAAGACCCCTGAGACGGATAGCAGTGTCGTACCTTCCGCTTGCGCTTAGCAGGGCGAGGCATCGCATTAATGGCTGCAGAAACCGCCGTCTGTAATTGATCGGCAAAGTCTGGAGGCCAAAGGACCCCTCCCGCAGGAGGATTGGTAGGGCCCTCGGGAACTGCTTATGTAATCGGAGATGATTGCAGGGAACGCACCTCGCAGGGCAGGAAGCCCTCAGAGGTGGACGGCTCAGTTGTACTAAATACCTTATTCTTTTTGGAAATAGCAATATTGTCAAAGCATGTGGAACAGAGTTGCGTAGGCGGTTCGACTGGAACCTCCTCACAATGTACACAGTTAATGGGTTTGGGATAAAGAGGGAGTATCCTCTAACATATCAGTCCTCCATAGCTTGCACTTTTATTACGGACTTCATCAAAATAAATAGCACCTTTATATCCCAATTGCCGGGGCACTCACCACCTCCTATGACCCGGACTACAAGAAACAGCTTTCGTCTCCTTCGAATGCAGGTCGAGAAAGAGGAGGCCACACTCGGTCACATGGAGTGCCATGCAGGACCGCCCCTGCACTCGAGAGGACGTGCCAAAAAAGCCTGCCTCAATTCCACACTGACAGAGCCTCATCTCATACAAATGCAGTAGAAAAAAACAAACAATATTATGCATAACATTCCCCCTGTTCAACAGCCCCCGTCCGAGGGTATTACCCTAGATTCTATAAAGATAAAAGGAGCCACACTGTGACCCTGTCTTCTTGCATTATCAAATTATATATATATATATATATATATATATATATATACATACATATATATATATATATATATATACATACACACACACACAGGGTAGTAGCATTGTTCCTGACATGGACTTGAGAGAGGAAAAGCAGGCAGCGAAACTTGTCAACGCTTCAACGCTGATTGCTAATGGAGCCGTTAAACTGAGTCGGGATGGTTTCGCAGAAAGACTCCGGACTCTAACATTCACCCATGCTCTCACTGAGAGGCTGACAGGACTACTTAAAACTCCAGTCCCATTTCGAAGAGTACTACCCTCCATAAGAGACTACTCCGAATCTTCCAACACTTCTCTGCTAACCTCCTGTGACGAAAGGCAAAGAATGACTGGGGGGATGAGGGGAGTGGGGAAGGTATTTAAGCCTTTGACTGGGGTGTCTTTGCCTCCTCCTGGTGGCCAGATTCTTAATACCCACAAGTAATAAATGAAGCTGTGGACTTTCCTGCATATACAACCAAGGAAGGTTGTAAAAAAAAGGGTACACTTAGATAGCACTCATATCCTCGTGTGTGAACTAAATTATGTGTGGCGTGATGTGTGTAAAAAAAAAAAATGACACATTAAATTTTTTTTCAAACTTTAATAGTATAAATAAAAAATTGGGTACACTTAAAAACCCTAGGTAACTAGTAGTTGTGTTATGTCACATGTCTGTAAATAACCAGACGGATTAAAGTATAGATGCAATATCAGATAATCATAGAAAATCTCCACCTGTGAGTATACTGGTAATGCAATCGGTTCAACCAAAATTATTGTAAGGTACTCATTAAAGGAACTACTGGGTTAATATGCTAACCCCTTGTTATAATAATTGGGCTGTGTATATGTCTTGTGTACTTGTAAGTATAGTCTTGTGGGGGCTGAGTTCAGAACTAAGTTCTGTGATATCTATACAGCCATTTAGTGCAATTGTATATAATCCTGTGATTGTTGATACTACAATTAATAGTCCACTTAGTAGTATATAACTTATTAATTCCAAGTAGTTGAAATTAAATATAAAAATCTCTTGATAATAAGTTATAAATCAAACATTGTTGTCAATATAGAGATAATCTGTGAACAGGTATCTTGCGTAAATGATCTTGTGTCAATTTGTGCAACTATTTATAGCATGGATATCTTTTAGTTATAAGTAGTAATACTCAAAAGTATGTTTGCGCTACTATTTGACTGCTAAGCAACACTATAATAAGGTTAGTATTGGTATCAGAATAGTCTTAGGCAAACAATGAGTCAATACTTAATTATAATTTATCAGATCATTTTGTTAGCCTGGTTGTGTGTAGGGAGCAGAGTTTGCTTGAATGTTCAGTATGAACGTGATGGTAAACACACAATTATAGTTTGTGAAGTTCTTGTGTTAACTTAATTATACATAGCAAGCAACCCCGCTTAAATGTTCAGTATGTACATAAAACAGAATTTATGTTTACCTGATAAATTTCTTTCTCCAACGGTGTGTCCGGTCCACGGCGTCATCCTTACTTGTGGGATATTCTCTTCCCCAACAGGAAATGGCAAAGAGCCCAGCAAAGCTGGTCACATGATCCCTCCTAGGCTCCGCCTACCCCAGTCATTCGACCGACGTTAAGGAGGAATAATAGCATAGGAGAAACCATATGGTACCGTGGTGACTGTAGTTAAAGAAAATAAATTATCAGACCTGATTAAAAAACCAGGGCGGGCCGTGGACCGGACACACCGTTGGAGAAAGAAATTTATCAGGTAAACATAAATTCTGTTTTCTCCAACATAGGTGTGTCCGGTCCACGGCGTCATCCTTACTTGTGGGAACCAATACCAAAGCTTTAGGACACGGATGAAGGGAGGGAGCAAATCAGGTCACCTAAATGGAAGGCACCACGGCTTGCAAAACCTTTCTCCCAAAAATAGCCTCAGAAGAAGCAAAAGTATCAAACTTGTAAAATTTGGTAAAAGTGTGCAGTGAAGACCAAGTCGCTGCCCTACATATCTGATCAACAGAAGCCTCGTTCTTGAAGGCCCATGTGGAAGCCACAGCCCTAGTGGAATGAGCCGTGATTCTTTCGGGAGGCTGCCGTCCGGCAGTCTCGTAAGCCAATCTGATGATGCTTTTAATCCAAAAAGAGAGAGAGGTAGAAGTTGCTTTTTGACCTCTCCTTTTACCTGAATAAACAACAAACAGGGAAGATGTTTGTCTAAAATCCTTTGTAGCATCTAAATAGAATTTTAGAGCGCGAACAACATCCAAATTGTGCAACAAGCGTTCCTTCTTTGAAACTGGTTTCGGACACAGAGAAGGTACGATAATCTCCTGGTTAATGTTTTTGTTAGAAACAACTTTTGGAAGAAAACCAGGTTTAGTACGTAAAACCACCTTATCTGCATGGAACACCAGATAAGGAGGAGAACACTGCAGAGCAGATAATTCTGAAACTCTTCTAGCAGAAGAAATTGCAACTAAAAACAAAACTTTCCAAGATAATAACTTAATATCAACGGAATGTAAGGGTTCAAACGGAACCCCCTGAAGAACTGAAAGAACTAAATTGAGACTCCAAGGAGGAGTCAAAGGTTTGTAAACAGGCTTGATTCTAACCAGAGCCTGAACAAAGGCTTGAACATCTGGCACAGCTGCCAGTTTTTTGTGAAGTAACACCGACAAGGCAGAAATCTGTCCCTTCAGGGAACTTGCCGATAATCCTTTTTCCAATCCTTCTTGAAGGAAGGATAGAATCCTAGGAATCTTAACCTTGTCCCAAGGGAATCCTTTAGATTCACACCAACAGATATATTTTTTCCAAATTTTATGGTAAATCTTTCTAGTTACAGGCTTTCTGGCCTGAACAAGAGTATCGATAACAGAATCTGAGAAACCTCGCTTCGATAAAATCAAGCGTTCAATCTCCAAGCAGTCAGCTGGAGTGAAACCAGATTCGGATGTTCGAACGGACCCTGAACAAGAAGGTCTCGTCTCAAAGGTAGCTTCCAAGGTGGAGCCGATGACATATTCACCAGATCTGCATACCAAGTCCTGCGTGGCCACGCAGGAGCTATCAAGATCACCGACGCCCTCTCCTGATTGATCCTGGCTACCAGCCTGGGGATGAGAGGAAACGGCGGGAACACATAAGCTAGTTTGAAGGTCCAAGGTGCTACTAGTGCATCCACTAGAGCCGCCTTGGGATCCCTGGATCTGGACCCGTAGCAAGGAACTTTGAAGTTCTGACGAGAGGCCATCAGATCCATGTCTGGAATGCCCCAAAGTTGAGTGACTTGGGCAAAGATTTCCGGATGGAGTTCCCACTCCCCCGGATGCAATGTCTGACGACTCAGAAAATCCGCTTCCCAATTTTCCACTCCCGGGATGTGGATAGCAGACAGGTGGCAGGAGTGAGACTCCGCCCATAGAATGATCTTGGTCACTTCTTCCATCGCTAGGGAACTCCTTGTTCCCCCCTGATGGTTGATGTACGCAACAGTCATCATGTTGTCTGATTGAAACCGTATGAACTTGGTCCTCGCTAGCTGAGGCCAAGCCTTGAGAGCATTGAATATCGCTCTCAGTTCCAGAATATTTATCGGTAGAAGAGATTCTTCCCGAGACCAAAGACCCTGAGCTTTCAGGGATCCCCAGACCGCGCCCCAGCCCATCAGACTGGCGTCGTGACAATGACCCACTCTGGTCTGTGGAATGTCATCCCTCGTGACAGGTTGTCCAGGGACAGCCACCAACGGAGTGAGTCTCTGGTCCTCTGATTTACTTGTATCTTTGGAGACAAGTCTGTATAGTCCCCATTCCACTGACTGAGCATGCACAGTTGTAACGGTCTTAGATGAATGCGCGCAAAAGGAACTATGTCCATTGCCGCTACCATCAACCCGATCACTTCCATGCACTGAGCTACGGAAGGAAGAGGAACGGAATGAAGTATTCGACAAGAGTCCAGGAGCTTTGTCTTTCTGGCCTCTGTTAGAAAAATCCTCATTTCTGAGGAGTCTATAATTGTTCCCAAGAAGGGAACCCTTGTTGACGGGGATAGAGAACTCTTTTCCACGTTCACTTTCCAGCCGTGCGATCTGAGAAAGGCCAGGACGATGTCCGTGTGAGCCTTTGCTCGAGGGAGGGACGACGCTTGAATCAGAATGTCGTCCAGGTAAGGTACTACTGCAATGCCCCTTGGTCTTAGCACAGCTAGAAGGGACCCTAGTACCTTTGTGAAAATCCTTGGAGCAGTGGCTAATCCGAAAGGAAGCGCCACGAACTGGTAATGTTTGTCCAGGAATGCAAACCTTAGGAACCGATGATGTTCCTTGTGGATAGGAATATGTAGATACGCATCCTTTAAATCCACCGTGGTCATGAATTGACCTTCCTGGATGGAAGGAAGGATAGTTCGAATGGTTTCCATCTTGAAAGATGGGACCTTGAGAAATTTGTTTAAGATCTTGAGATCTAGGATTGGTCTGAATGTTCCCTCTTTTTTGGGAACTATGAACAGATTGGAGTAGAACCCCATCCCTTGTTCTCTCAATGGAACAGGATGAATCACTCCCATTTTTAACAGGTCTTCTACGCAAAGTAAGAACGCCTGTCTTTTTATGTGGTCTGAAGACAACTGAGACCTGTGGAACCTTCCCCTTGGGGGAAGTCCCTTGAATTCCAGAAGATAACCCTGGGAGACTATTTCTAGCGCCCAAGGATCCAGAACATCTCTTGCCCAAGCCTGAGCGAAGAGAGAGAGTCTGCCCCCCACCAGATCCGGTCCCGGATCGGGGGCCGATATTTCATGCTGTCTTGGTAGCAGTGGCAGGTTTCTTTGCCTGCTTTCCCTTGTTCCAGCCTTGCATTGGTCTCCAAGCTGGCTTGGCCTGAGAAGTATTACCTTCTTGCTTAGAGGACGTAGCACCTTGGGCTGGTCCGTTTTTACGAAAGGGACGAAAATTAGGTCTATTTTTTGCCTTGAAAGGCCGATCCTGAGGAAGGGCATGGCCCTTACCCCCAGTGATATCAGAGATAATCTCTTTCAAGTCAGGACCAAACAGCGTTTTCCCCTTGAAAGGAATGTTTAGTAGCTTGTTCTTGGAAGACGCATCAGCCGACCAAGATTTCAACCAAAGCGCTCTGCGCGCCACAATAGCAAACCCAGAATTCTTAGCCGCTAACTTAGCCAATTGCAAAGAGGCGTCTAGAGTGAAAGAATTAGCCAATTTGAGAGCATTGACTCTGTCCATAATCTCCTCATAAGGAGGCGAGTCACTATCGAGCACCTTAATCAGTTCATCAAACCAGAAATATGCGGCTGTAGTGACAGGGACAATGCATGAAATGGGTTGTAGAAGGTAACCCTGCTGAACAAACATCTTTTTAAGCAAACCTTCTAATTTTTTATCCATAGGATCTTTGAAAGCACAACTATCCTCTATGGGAATAGTGGTGCGTTTGTTTAAAGTAGAAACCGCTCCCTCGACCTTGGGGACTGACTGCCATAAGTCCTTTCTGGGGTCGACCATAGGAAACAATTTTTTAAATATGGGGGGAGGGACGAAAGGAATACCGGGCCTTTCCCATTCTTTATTAACAATGTCCGCCACCCGCTTGGGTATAGGAAAAGCTTCTGGGAGCCCTGGCACCTCTAGGAACTTGTCCATTTTACATAGTTTCTCTGGGATGACCAAATTTTCACAATCATCCAGAGTGGATAATACCTCCTTAAGCAAAATGCGGAGATGTTCCAATTTAAATTTAAAAGTAATCACATCAGATTCAGCCTGCTGAGAAATATTCCCTAAATCAGTAATTTCTCCCTCAGACAAAACCTCCCTGGCCCCCTCAGATTGGGTTAGGGGCCCTTCAGAGATATTAATATCAGCGTCGTCATGCTCTTCAGTAACTAAAACAGAGCATCCACGCTTACGCTGAACAGGGTTCATTTTGGCTAAAATGTTTTTGACAGAATTATCCATTACAGCCGTTAATTGTTGCATAGTAAGGAGTATTGGCGCGCTAGATGTACTAGGGGCCTCCTGAGTGGGCAAGACTCGTGTAGACGAAGGAGGGAATGATGCAGTACCATGCTTACTCCCCTCACTTGAGGAATCATCTTGGGCATCATTGTCATTATCACATAAATCACATTTATTTAAATGAATAGGAATTCTGGCTTCCCCACATTCAGAACACAGTCTATCTGGTAGTTCAGACATGTTAAACAGGCATAAACTTGATAAGAAAGTACAAAAAACGTTTTGAAATAAAACCGTTACTGTCACTTTAAATTTTAAACTGAACACACTTTATTACTGCAATTGCGAAAAAACATGAAGGAATTGTTCAAAATTCACCAAACTTTCACCACAGTGTCTTAAAGCCTTGAAAATATTGCACACCAAATTTGGAAGCTTTAACCCTTAAAATAACGGAACCGGAGCCGTTTTAAGCTTTAACCCCTTTACAGTCCCTGGTATCTGCTTTGCTGAGACCCAACCAAACCCAAGGGGAATACGATACCAAATGATGCCTTCAGAAGTCTTTTGTAAGTATCAGAGCTCCTCTCACATGCGACTGCATGCCATGCCTCTCAAAAACAAGTGCGCAACACCGGCGCGAAAATGAGACTCTGCCTATGCTTTGGGAAAGCCCCTAAAGAATAAGGTGTCTAAAACAGTGCCTGCCGATATTATTATATCAAAATACCCAGAATAAATGATTCCTCAAGGCTAAATAAGTGTTAATTCAATCGATTTAGCCCAAAAAATGTCTACAGTCTAAATAAGCCCTTGTGAAGCCCTTATTTACAATCGTAATAAACATGGCTTACCGGATCCCATAGGGAAAATGACAGCTTCCAGCATTACATCGTCTTGTTAGAATGTGTCATACCTCAAGCAGCAAAGACTGCAAACTGTTCCCCCAACTGAAGTTAATGCTCTCAACAGTCCTGTGTGGAACAGCCATGGATTTTAGTTACGGTTGCTAAAATCATTTTCCTCATACAAACAGAATTCTTCATCTCTTTTCTGTTTCTGAGTAAATAGTACGTACCAGCACTATTTGAAAATAACAAACTCTTGATTGAATAATGAAAAACTACAGTTAAACACTAAAAAACTCTAAGCCATCTCCGTGGAGATGTTGCCTGTACAACGGCAAAGAGAATGACTGGGGTAGGCGGAGCCTAGGAGGGATCATGTGACCAGCTTTGCTGGGCTCTTTGCCATTTCCTGTTGGGGAAGAGAATATCCCACAAGTAAGGATGACGCCGTGGACCGGACACACCTATGTTGGAGAAAAGTAACCCAGTATCAGGTTAGCACAAAATTGCTTGTGCGTTAGTAGTAACTAGTAAATTGATACCATTGTTATAATGTGACCATATGATAGTTGATAACTATATAGTCAAGTTAAGATGTCCCTTATTACACCAAGGATAGTAAGTTAATGTGTGCTATGGATACAAAGATGATATTGATACGTTCCGGTCTATTTCCCTTTAAATCTCATGTTAGCATCACATTAGTAATTTTGTATCAAAGTATTATTAACTGCTAATGTACAAACAAGTAGCTATATGATATATTTTTTGTATATTCTGAATGTCACAAATGATATTAATGCAACGAAATGTTTAAATTTAGTAGCATCACAATATTAAATGGTAAATTTGAATACACAAAAATATTGTATTGGTTCTGTACTATTAGCAGAGCGTTAAGCATCTTTTGTTTTTCCTCCAAAGCTGTGGACTTTCCTCCCATTAAGATGGAAATACATACTTTCTTAGTTGTATTTGTTTTGTGTTTTTGCTGCCACTAGAATCAATAAATAAAATGTAAAGCAAAATACTCCATTCCTGTATTTAACATAATCTAGCATGTATTTTTCTTGTTATGCACTCTCAATTTTTCATATATACATTAGAGGCTTATGCCACTCCCAAAGCGGCAGTGCACATTAATACTAACTGCTTTCTAAATTGCCTGCTTACTTATAATCTTCAAAAGGATCACATCATCTCATTAGCGGATTATATTATTCTGGCATATCTAGAGTTTTATTCTTTGTGTGGCGTAGTTTCCCAGTTCCTTTAAAACACAGTGCCTGAATTAACTTGATAAAAAAAAAAACATACCAAAAATATTGATCCATAAAACATTTATATGCGCATAGGCTGCACAGACTGTGTCTGCAAGCCATACAGAGCAGGCCTGATTGGTGTTACATCTAATAAATACTTTATCCTAAATATTACATGTCCATACAGAAGGTTAGCATTTGCTCAAAGTCTTTTGTAACCTGAAATCCTAAAGGCATATTGTCAACATGCACTATTGCACATGCTCACCTGATCCTGACACAGGAAGCTCCACAGTCAGCCTTTCCTCCGAGGGGAACCCTAAATAGCTGAGAACCACATATTTAGTTTCATAGTGGAACCCAACAGGCACTGCGACAGAAGACGCCATTAGCTTTACGTTGGTCAGAGAAATGGGAGCTCCTAAAAAGGAGATACAAATAAAAAATAAATAAATATAGGGATCTAAAAGTAGGATATTAAAGTAATTACAATATATGCACAGTGTATCAGCAAATAATTGGAAAAAGCCCCAATTTCAGATGTAAAATAAAACGACAACTGGTCAAAATAGATCATGATTGCAAGTTGCATATTTTTACCGTTTTAGATTTAATACTATAGACCAGTGATTTGCAACCTTTTTTTTGCTGTGGCACGCTTTTTTTTTCATTAAAAAATCCTGCGGCACACCACCATCCCAAAATTTTGCAAAATCACACATTGTAGCCTAATACAGTATATATATATATATATATATACACACACACACACACACTGTACTGTGCTGCCATGCCTCCTACAAACTATACATGACAATGACATATTGACATTCATTCACAAAAAATCCTAATGATTGTCTGTGAATGAATGTCAATGTCATGGTTGTAAATGATGCCTGATGAGCCTGTCACATACCTACTAATATTTCAAAATTTGAAAGAGGGACACCCCCGCACTGTTGTCAGTCTGCTGCGGCACACCTGAGGATCTCTCACGGCACACTAGTGTGTCACGGCACACTGGTTGAAAAACACTGCTATAGACAGTGCTCATAATAAAATTTAGTTTTTAACTTTATTAAAATCCAGTGCATGCTTCCAGATAACTTTCCAATTAACTTCTATTATCAAATTTGCTTTGTATCTTGGGTAGGCTTATATGGGCTGAGACCCATGAGTCTTTAGTACTCTATGACAGCAGTGTTTTGCAACACTGTATGTAGCAGTGTTATAAATTGTTGCAACTACTGCTGCTATAGAGTACTAAAGATACATGCATGCTCCTGAGATTACATGAGCCTACCTAGACTTACTTTTCAACAAGAAATACCAAAAGAACAAAGCAAATTTGATGATGGAAGTAAATTGTAAAGTTGTTTAGTCACTTCAGGACAGCGACCATCGTTGAAGAACGTAAACAAAAATGGAAATAAGTCACATGTTCATCAGTGCGATCATGTGACTCAAAACAGTGCTGATTGGATCCTGGGGGACCGTCTACGTTGCTGGGCCCATCCCCCAGTTGGGTCTCTTGTATTTTCAATGAGGAGGGTATCAAAAAGCCGTAAGTTAGGACGTTCCATGCACGTCAAAAGGTTACATTTGCATGTTCTATCTAAACCATAAAAGTTTCATTTTGGCTTTACTGTTTCTTTAAAGGGACAAGCTAGACTCAATGCATACTTTTGATTACTTATTACATACCAGAGAAGCATCCTGCAACTGGTGACACATCTATAAGCTTGTAAAAAGTACATGAAAGTTTCATTTAAATATTGTATATTTTGGTATGTTAAGTTTTACTATTACAAGACTCTTAAAAAAAGTTTACTTGCACTTGCTGGTTTGTGCACTGTGCAATTTGAAATAGCTAACTGAAAAATATTAAATGTGCCCTGCTAAACTGTCATACAAGAAAACAGCTAACTGGACTAAATTAAAAGCCGTGGGCGGGGTTTGGCAACCATTTTTGGCTGCTAACAAACAATGATTACGTAAAAGTTTCATGTACTTTTTACAAGCTTATAGATGTGGAACCCGTTGCAAGATGCTTGTCTGGTATGTAACAATAAGTAATAAAGAATAAGTATTGGGTCTAGACCAGGGGTGCACACACTTTTGTGTTGGGATCTACTTTTCAAAAGACCAGCTTAAAAGGGACACTGAACCCAAATTTTTCGAGCATGCAATTTTAAGCAACTTTCTAATTTACTCCTATTATCAAATTTTCTTTATTCTCTTGGTATCTTTATTTGAAATGCAAGAATGTAAGTTTAGATGCCGGACCATTTTTGGTGAACAACCTGGGTTGTTCTTGCTGATTGGCAGATAAATTCACACACCAATGAATAAGTGCTTTCCAGGGTCCTGAACTAAACAAATAGCTTAGATGCCTTATTTTTTAAATAAACATAGAAATAGAACAAAGAAAAATTGATAATAGGAATAAATTAGAAAGTTGCTTAAAATTACATGCTCTATCTGAATCATAAAAGAAAAAAAATTGGGTTCAGTGTCCCTTTAACGAGATCTACCCACTAAAATTGGCCAGCTCCTAAGCTTACATTCCTGCTTTTTCAAATAAAGATACCAAGAGAAAGAATAAAAAATGATAATAGAGTAATTTAGAAAGTTGTTTAAATGTGCCTGCTCTATATCTTTATCATGTTGAAATAAATGTCTGTTTCATTTCCCTTTAAGTATAAAGATACAACAGATTAATCCTGACGACAAAGGTAGGACTGACTTTAAGCCTCCGCCTTTACTTTTTCTATCTATTGACGCTCACCCTCCTTACTATACCGCCATACCCATTGGGAGAGTACTCACTCAACCATGCTTTTGATAGGCCAAATGTGTTGTCGTTCAAATATCACTTACGCTAAAGCGATATTTGCACTAAACGGAGTAATACCAGCACGCGTTCGCATTGTACAGAAACATTGCGCTCACGGAAGCGCGCTTCCATAGGCTCCAATAGGAGCCTCATACACGGCACAGAACCTAAGCACAGCAAAAGGGGTAAGTAGCGCAGCAAATTTAATATATATGTATATTCATATATGAATATATATACAGTATATATATATATTTTTGTGTGTGTGTTAATGTGTATATACACAAATATATATGTCTATAAGCATATACATATATATTTACAGTGAACACACAGTTCCCATAGACCGTATTGTTTGTTTTCTAACACCCCACAACCGCCAACTTTTAACCCCTTAAAACTGCCAAGTGCAGTATTTTTTGGGGCACTTCTAGAAAATTAACCAGTGATCTGATCTCTGGTTAATTTTCTGAGGGATAATTGCTACGGCGAGCTTGCGGTAGCAATAACCAGTCACTTGTAATGGCTGGTTATTTATCACGCGCCCGCAAGTAGGCAAATTTACCTGTTTGCAAGTGCAATAAATTAGCGCTCCACTTGTAATTTAGCCCATTATGTGAAATGAGACTTTTAGCTCAAATGTCCCGTTACAATTTGGGATCAAAAATGAAAAGTTTGTATTAAATATCTACAGCAATTTTACGGTCACCAATATGCTGGGTCAATATATATTTTAAATAAAGCATTCATGTAAGGGGTTTTTGTTCCATGAGAAATGAATGACCTGCGGTACCGACACCATACATTAAACTAAAAGATAAGCTCATTTCCCACACAGTGAATAATGAAACCCTGCTCTGGGAAGTCATGTGTGATTAACCGTCCATTGAATGCGCAAACTTTCAGGCGCTTATTATTATTAGGCTTCCACAGAAAAGAATACAATAAAACACTTCAAACACAATTCTGCAGAGGTCCCATACATCATGCATTGTGGCTCCAACTCTTAACCCAGAGGGTCTCCAGAATTGTACAAGCAGCAGCCACTAGAATTGTTTTGTTTTCTTTCTCTTCACTCCTGAACGAGTATTTTTTTTTATAAAACATCAATAATTAAAACAATAAATAAATTAAAAACCTGATTTTTTTTTTTTTTTAAATCAGATATTTATTTTAGATAAAAAAAAAAAAAAATTTTGGGGGGGGGGAATCTATCTAAAAATAGTTTTTTGTTTGTTTTTTATTTAAGATACATTTTAGTCCAAAGGTTATTCTTCCTGATACAAGGATTCATTTTTCTATAAGATTATTCTAGTGATTTTTTCTGTCTAGATAGAAGATATCAAAGGTTAATTTGTATGACATGCCTTTTCCTCACAGCAAAAATGTTATAAAATATACAGTTATATTGGCACTATACATGTATTGGCAAAAATGGTTCGAGCTAAAGTCATAACATGTTTCTCTGCACGTGCATGTAAAGCATAGCTAGATATTCTCAGTGCACCAGCATTTTAAATACTACAGCTGCTCATAGCACCAGTGGGGCTTGTATCATGTCAGCAGTTAACAAATTGACCAGATGGTACAAGTACCTTAGGCTCTCTGAGCAAGTGCAGTGTTTAAAATGCTGGTGCACAGTGCATACTTAAATACACTTTTGAAAAGGCTATAGGTTTTATTAGAAGAATTTTTACTAATACATGTATATTACAAAAATGCTTCTATTTAAAACTGAAATGCATCCATGTGGATTCCAATTTAATCTCATTGTTCCTGCAAATCTATGTACACATAATCAACCCCTTACCTCTTAAAGGAACATTTAAAAGGGACATGAAACACTATATATATATATATATATATATATATATATATATATATATATATATATATATATACACATACATATACATATACACACACACACACATACACAGCTACAACCTATGTTCTCTGCTGATTTCTAGATAAACCTTTCAGCAAAGGATAACAAGAGAAGGAAGCAAATTAAATAGAAGTAAATTAGTAAGTTTGCATTTCTCTATCTGAATCATGAAAGAAAAATTGTGTTTCATGTCCCTTTAATTCAAAATTAAACTCATGATTAAGATAGAGTATGCAATAAAAAAATATCCAATTTACTTCTATTATCACAATGTGTACAATATTTTAATACACACACTTTATGAGGCACCAGCTTCTACTGAGCATGTGCAATAGTGCAGAGTATATACGTGCAAGTATATAATTGGCTGATGGCTGTCACATTCACAGTAAGTGCTATTGCATTACTTTTTTTTTTTTAATGGAGTTTCTCCAAAATAAATAATTTACAATTCAATTAAAAGTAGAGCCAGCAAAGTCCAGGGGGGATCCACAAAAAACAACAACATTCTGATATAGGCAAGTATTATGATTCCTACAACAAACCCCAGAGCCATAGCTTATAGTTTCTCATTGAAACTATAAGTTATTACATTTGTGGCTGGGGTTTTTAAAAGTTAATATAGTTAAATAATTCTTCCCAGTAAAACGTAACTAGCTAAAATTTATGTAGGGTGCTTGCCTTTAAAAATGAGTACTCCTCCAGGGACAGTAATTTAATTGTTTTAGTTATCTATGTGTCTGTTAAGGGAATCTTTGGGCATTTCCAATTCCTAGCAATAAGGTTTCCCACAGAGGCACAACCTATCAAGTTAGCCTCCAAAAGAGACCCAGTATTCGATCAAAAACCCTCTGTAGTACTCTAGCTTCTGCCAACTATACGAGCAGGCTTGCTTGTAAGAAGGGAGAAAAAGCAAAGAAATATTTAAAGTTCCTAATTTACTATTATTCATATGGACATTGGAAAAAGTGCTGAGTCGAGAGAAGGCTGCAACAACCTCCGACAATGAGCTAAGAGGATCGCTGAGCGTTAGGACATCATCCACATCTAAGGCTATTTTATACTCGTTGCCCTATAGTGATTCCACAAATCTGGTGGTTATTTCTGAAGATAAAGAGGAGAGGGGACAGTGTTGCGTTGTTAACATTGTAATTAACTAAGCTGTACTTTCACAGTAGGATTGTTATTAAGGATGGAAAACGTGTTTCAGTATGGTTTGACCAACGCCAGATTTTTGTAGGGTTAAACATAAAAATGACCAATCTAGGAGGTCAAACACTTTTACAGCGTCGGAAGAAAGGGCTACTAAATGGTATCCTGTGGTGCTGAGCTTGTCTAAACAGATGGATGGCTCTGGTGGTGTTGTCCATGGCTTCTCGTTCAAGTACAAATCCCACATAAACTAGGTGGACAGTGACCAGAAGAACGTTGTTCAACTGGTTAGCTATTACTTTGGCATCAATTTTGATGTCTGAATTATAACAATGATATGGTACAATAGTTGGCGAGGTAGGAGATTTGCCAGGCTTGGGTAAAACCATTATACGTGGCTCTAGCATTTGTTTTGAAAAGCAGATAACATTACCTAATTAAAGAGATCCACAATCTTGGGACCTAGGATATCAGCAAATGTTTTATAGTAATTGGATACAAATCTATCGGGGGCCAGGTTTTTGCCAGAAAGTAAATGTTGGATATCAGAGGATTTCTTGTGCAATAAATGGTTTATCTAGTTGGTCTCGCTGCAATGCTGATAAGCAAGGAACTTGATAATGTGAAATGTAATGGGGGTGCTCTGTCAAGAATTATTTAGAAGTGTTTCACAAAGTTATGGTATAAAGCTGTGCATAGTAAGCCCGAAAGATTTCTGCTATATCTAAGCTGCTTGTTTTCCAAGCCTTAGGGTCAATACATTTTGTGAACATAGTTATTCAACAATTTATTTTTTAGAGCTCTAGCCAGAAGGGCTACATTGCATTTTTTATTATGTACTTGTTCATTATGCAATTATACTCTATTTAAAAGTCCTTTAAGGGACAGGTTTCAAAAAGTGCAATGGATTATTTAGAACAGATCTGCACAAGGAGCTAAGTGTGAGGAGGAAGAGGAAAGCAATAAAAATGAATGTTAGTTAAATTAAACTGTTATTAAGTTAAGGATTATTTTTCTAATTCCAATAATGCACAGCAGAAAAGTTGTCCAAATATGGATTTAATAATTAAACGGGACACTGTCCATTATAATTTCATAAATATCTAGGTATATAACTAAAATCAGTATTTTTTTCATATTACAGTAAAACTAATCTAAAAGTTATTATTCTAAAAACAAAACCATCATTGTCTGGTTGTAAATATTAGAAGGACAGTCAAGTCCAAAATAAACTTTCATGATTCAAATAGGGCATGTCATTTTAAACAACTTTCCAATTTACTTTAATCTCCAATTTTGCTTTGTTCTCTTGGTATTCTTAGTTGAAAGCTAAACCTAGGTAGGTTCATATGCTAATTTCTTAGCATATGTGTGTCATATGGATAACATTGAGCTCACGAATCTAGGAGTCAGCACTGATTGGCTAAAATGCAAGTCTGTCAAAAGAACTGAAATAAGGGGGTAGTTTGCAGAGGCTTAGATACAAGGTAATCACAGAGGTTACAATTGTATTAATATAACTGCTGGTTATGCAAAACTAGGGAATAAGTAATTAAAGGATTACCTATCTTTTTAAACAACAAATATTCTGGTGTTGACTGTCCCTTTAAGTATATAACAACCAGCAACAATGAGTCTTTATGTAGAAGACTGATTTAAATCAAGGATGGCCAAATGGCAGCCCAAGGGCCTCATCAAGGTCCTCTGCACACCATGGGACAAAGCAGAACTAAGAATGAGTGCCATCATTTTTTAGGTCAATGGAAAACTAAAAAGGTGTGATTTGGATTGGCTAAAACACAAAAGTACCATCTGGAGGGCAGAGCAGCAAATAGGCTGCATCCTTACCTATAGCCCTTGTGCCACTAGACATTTTTAGGAAGTATATTATTTTGTGGGTGTTTAGGAATCATACAATATGTGGCCCTTAAAGCTTTAAAAATATTGACCTGCAGCCCTGATGTGATAGAAAGTCGGCCATCACTGAGTAATTTAAATTGATCTAATTGAATGTTCTGCAATGGCCAAATTGCACAAACTAATTTCCTTATTTCAATCTGGACTTAAAGTGAAAGTCAATCCTAGGGTTTGTGAAACGTTAGGATTGGCCATTGGAACAAATAAAGGGTACTTTCAGTCATTAAGTATAAAATACTCTTATTTGTTTCAAGCGTTAGCCGCACTGAGCTGCTCAGAACGCTGTTTTGCTGAGAGGTGACGTTTTCAACTCTTAGCAAATAGCCGTGAAGGAAATCCTGCTTGGCACCTGCTGGAACGCATGGCTATTTGCTATTGTTATATAGTGATTGACTTTCACTTTAAAGGAACATTAAATACAGTAGAAATGCATAATTAGCAAGTGCATAATAAAAAGGACAATGCAATATCACTTACTCTGAATATCAAATAAGCTGCAGATAGTTTTCTGAAACCCCCCCCCCCCCCATTTGATGACCCCCTGTATCATATGGCAGCCATAGGCAAATTATAGACTAGTATACATATACACTTTGAACTTGTGCACATGCTCAAAAGAAGCTCGGGCCCCAGAAAGTGTGAATATAAAAAGACAGTGGACAAATTGATAATGGAAGTAAATTGGAAAGTCTTAAAATTGCATGCTCAGAATCATGAAAGGTTAATTTTGACTTTAGTGTCAATTATTTTATGTACAGTATATATGACGAGTAAGAAACCTGCATCAAAAAGTGTTAAAAAAATGAATTATATAAACAAATGTGTTTGTGTTTTTTTCCTAAACTATATAGTAAAAATAAAGCGTTATCCTCATATAAATAAGGACTTTTCAGTATAGTTATGTAACTTTGATCTGCACATAGGGGCTCCCAAGTAGGGATTTAACAGTAGGGGTCTTGGTGTCTCTAGTCCATTTTGATGGCCTGTTATATGGGTATACTTTTGTTAACTTTATTAAAGATAGTGCATATTTTTTTATTTTTTTTTAAATATGCTTAAAAACATAATTTATGTAAGAACTTACCTGATAAATTCATTTCTTTCATATTAGCAAGAGTCCATGAGCTAGTGACGTATGGGATATACATTCCTACCAGGAGGGGCAAAGTTTCCCAAACCTCAAAATGCCTATAAATACACCCCTCACCACACCCACAAATCAGTTTAACGTATAGCCAAGAAGTGGGGTGATAAGACAAAAGTGCGAAAGCATAAAAAAATAAGGAATTGGAATAATTGTGCTTTATACAGAAAAATCATAACCACCACAAAAAAGGGTGGGCCTCATGGACTCTTGCTAATATGAAAGAAATGAATTTATCAGGTAAGTTCTTACATAAATTATGTTTTCTTTCATGTAATTAGCAAGAGTCCATGAGCTAGTGACGTATGGGATAATGAATACCCAAGATGTGGATCTTCCACGCAAGAGTCACTAGAGAGGGAGGGATAAAATAAAGACAGCCAATTCCGCTGAAAATAATCCACACCCAAAATAAAGTTTAAATCTTATAATGAAAAAAACTGAAATTATAAGCAGAAGAATCAAACTGAAACAGCTGCCTGAAGTACTTTTCTACCAAAAACTGCTTCAGAAGAAGAAAACACATCAAAATGGTAGAATTTAGTAAAAGTATGCAAAGAAGACCAAGTTGCTGCTTTGCAAATCTGATCAACCAAAGCTTCATTCCTAAACGCCCAGGAAGTAGAAACTGACCTAGTAGAATGAGCTGTAATCCTTTGAGGCGGAGTTTTACCCGACTCGACATAAGCATGATGAATTAAAGATTTCAACCAAGATGCCAAAGAAATGGCAGAGGCCTTCTGACCTTTCCTAGAACCGGAAAAGATAACAAATAGACTAGAAGTCTTTCGGAAATTCTTAGTAGCTTCAACATAATATTTCAAAGCTCTAACTACATCCAAAGAATGCAAAGATCTCTCCTTAGAATTCTTAGGATTAGAACACAATGAAGGAACCACCATTTCTCTACTAATGTTGTTAGAATTCACAACCTTAGGTAAAAATTTAAAAGAAGTTTGCAACACCGCCTTATCCTGATGAAAAAAAAAATCAGAAAAGGAGACTCACAAGAAAGAGCAGATAATTCAGAAACTCCTCTAGCAGAAGAGATGGCCAAAAGAAACAAAACTTTCCAAGAAAGTAATTTAATGTCCAGTGAATGCATAGGTTCAAACCGAGGAGCTTGAAGAGCCCCCAGAACCAAATTCAAACTCCAAGGAGGAGAAATTGACTTAATAACGGGTTTTATACGAACCAAAGCTTGTACAAAACAAAGAATAATCAGGAAGATTAGCAATCTTTCTGTGAAAAAGAACAGAAAGAGCAGAGATTTGTCCTTTCAAGGAACTTGCAGACAAACCTTTATCCAAACCATCCTGAAGAAACTGTAAAATTCTCGGAATTCTAAAAGAATGCCAGGAAAAATGATGAGAAAGACACCAAGAAATGTAAGTCCTCCAGACTCGATAATATATCTTCCTAGATACAGATTTACGAGCCTGTAACATAGTATTAATCACAGAGTCAGAGAAACCTATTTGACTAAGAATCAAGCGTTCAATCTCCATACCTTCAAATTTAAGGATTTGAGATCCTGATGGAAAAAAGGACCTTGCGACAGAAGGTCTGGTCTTAACGGTTGGCAAGAGGCCATCCGGACAAGATCTGCATACCAAAACCTGTGAGGCCATGCTGGAGCCACCAGCAGAACAAACGTGCATTCCTTCAGAATCTTGGAGATTACTCTTGGAAGAAGAACTAGAGGCGGAAAGATATAGGCAGGATGATACTTCCAAGGAAGTGACAATGCATCCACTGCTTCCGCCTGAGGATCCCTAGATCTGGACAGATACCTGGGAAGTTTCTTGTTTAGATGAGAAGCCATCAGATCTATTTCTGGAAGTCCCCACATTTGAACAATCTGAAGAAAAACCTCTGGGTGAAGAGACCATTCGCCCGGATGTAACGTTTGGCGACTGAGAAAATCCGCTTCCCAATTGTCTATACCTGGGATATAAACCGCAGAAATTAGACAGGAGCTGGATTCCGCCCAAACCAGTATTCGAGATACTTCTTTCATAGCCAGAGGACTGTGAGTCCCTCCTTGATGATTGATATATGCCACAGTTGTGACATTGTCTGTCTGAAAACAAATGAACGATTCTCTCTTTAGAAGAGGCCATGACTGAAGAGCTCTGAAAATTGCACGGAGTTCCAAAATATTGATTGGTAATCTCATCTCCTGAGATTCCCAAACCCCTTGTGCTGTCAGAGACCCCCAAACAGCTCCCCAACCTGTCAGACTTGCATCTGTTGAAATCACAGTCCAGGTCGGAAGAACAAAAGAAGCCCCCTGAACTAAACGATGGTGATCTGTCCACCACGTCAGAGAGTGTCGTACAATCGGTTTTAAAGATATCAATTGAGATATCTTTGTGTAATCCCTGCACCATTGGTTCAGCATACAGAGCTGAAGAGGTCGCATGTGAAAACGAGCAAAGGGGATCGCGTCCGATGCAGCAGTCATAAGACCTAGAATTTCCATGCATAAGGCTACCGAAGGGAATGATTGAGACTGAAGGTTTCGACAAGCTGAAATCAATTTTAGACGTCTCTTGTCTGTCAGAGACAGAGTCATGGACACTGAATCTATCTGGAAACCTAAAAAGGTTACCCTTGTCTGAGGAATCAATGAACTTTTCGGGTAAATTGATCCTCCAACCATGATCTCGAAGAAACAATACAAGTCGATTCGTATGAGATTCTGCTAAATGTGAAGACTGAGCAAGTACCAAGATATCGTCCAAATAAGGAAATACCACAATACCCTGTTCTCTGATTACAGACAGAAGGGCACCGAGAACCTTTGTAAAAATCCTTGGAGCTGTTGCTAGGCCAAACGGCAGAGCTACAAACTGGTAATGCTTGTCTAGGAACGAGAATCTCAGAAACTGATAGTGATCTGGATGAATCGGAATATGCAGATATGCATCCTGTAAATCTATTGTGGACATATAATGCCCTTGCTGAACAAAAGGCAGGATAGTCCTTATAGTTACCATTTTGAATGTTGGTATCCTTACATAACGATTCAATATTTTTAAATCCAGAACTGGTCTGAAGGAATTCTCCTTCTTTGGTACAATGAAGAGATTTGAATAAAACCCCAGCCCCTGTTCCAGAACTGGAACTGGCATAATTACTCCAGCCAACTCTAGATCTGAAACACATTTCAGAAATGCTTGAGCCTTCGCTGGATTTACTGGGACACGGGAAAGAAAAAATTTCTTTGCAGGAGGCCTTATCATGAAGCCAATTCTGTACCCTTCTGAAACAATGTTCTGAATCCAAAGATTGTGAATTGAATTGATCCAAATTTCTTTGAAAAATCGTAATCTGCCCCCTACCAGCTGGGCTGGAATGAGGGCCACACCTTCATGTGGACTTGGGAGCTGGCTTTGGCTTTCTAAAAGGCTTGGATTTATTCCAGACTGGAGATGGTTTCCAAACTGATACCGCTCCTGTGGGTGAAGGATCAGGCTTTTGTTCCTTATTGTGACGAAAGGAACGAAAACTATTATTAGAACTAAATTTATCCTGTGGTAAAAAAGTTCCTTTCCCTCCAGTAACAGTTGAGATAATAGAATCCAACTGTGAACCAAATAATTTATTACCCTGGAAAGAAAGGGAAAGCAAAGTTGACTTAGAAGACATATCAGCATTTCAAGTTTTAAGCCATAAAGCTCTTCTAGCTAAAATAGCTAGAGACATATACCTGACATCAATCCTAATGATATCAAAGATGGCATCACAAATAAAGTTATTAGCATGTTGAAGAAGATTAACAATGCTATGAGAATTATGATCTGTTACATGTTGCGCTAAAGCTTCCAACCAAAAAGTTGAAGCTGCAGCAACATCCGCTAAAGAAATAGCAGGTCTAAGAAGATTACCTGAACATAAGTAAGCTTTTCTTAGAAAGGATTCAATTTTCCTATCTAAAGGATCCTTAAACGAAATACTATCTGCCGTAGGAATAGTAGTACGTTTAGCAAGAGTAGAGATAGCCCCATCATCCTTAGGGATTTTGTCCCAAAACTCTAATCTGTCAGATGGCACAGGATATAATTGCTTAAAACGTTTAGAAGGAGTAAATGAATTACCCAAATTATTCCATTCCCTGGAGATTACTTCAGAAATAGCATCAGGGACAGGAAAAACTTCTGGAATAACTACAGGAGATTTAAAAACCTTATTTAAACGTTTAGATTTAGTATCAAGAGGACCAGAATCCTCTATTTCTAATGCAATTAAGACTTCTTTAAGTAAAGAACGAATAAATTCCATTTTGAATAAATATGAAGATTTATCAGCATCAACCTCTGAGACAGAATCCTCTGAACCAGAGGAACCATTATCAGAATGATGATGTTCATTTAAAAATTCATCTGAAAAATGAGAAGTTTTAAAAGACCTTTTACGTTTACTAGAAGGAGGAATAACAGACATAGCCTTCTTAATGGATTTAGAAACAAAATCTTATGTTAACAGGAACACTCTGAGTATTAGATGTTGATGGAACAACAACAGGTAATGTAACATTACTAAAGGAAATATTATCTGCATTAACAAGTTTGACATGACATTCATTACAAACAACAGCTGGAGGAACAGATACCACAAGTTTACAGCAAATACACTTAACTTTGGTAGATCCAGCACCAGGCAGCGATTTTCCAGAAGTATCTTCTGACTCAGGGTCAATCTGGGACATCTTGCAATATGTACGCCACATCCGGAACGCCGACACTTTTGTCGCAAAAAACGTCAAAAATGACGCAACTTCCGGTGACACGTATGACGCCGGAAACAAAGGAAAAAAATTTTGCGCCAAAAAAGTCTGCGCCAAGAATGACGCAATAAAATGAAGCATTTTCAGCCCCCGCAAGCCTAACAGCCCACAGGGAAAAAGTCAAATTTTAAGGTAAGAAAAAAATTGATTTATTCATATGCATTATCCCAAATATGAAACTGACTGTCTGAAATAAGGAACGTTGAACATCCTGAATCAAGGCAAATAAATGTTTGAACACATATATTTAGAACTTTATATAAAAGTACCCAACCATAGCTTAGAGTGTCACAGAAAATAAGACTTACTTACCCCAGGACACTCATCTACATGTAGTAGAAAGCCAAACCAGTACTGAAACGAGAATCAGTAGAGGTAATGGTATATATAAGAGTATATCATCGATCTGAAAAGGGAGGTAAGAGATGAATCTCTACGACCGATAACAGAGAACCTATGAAATAGACCCCGTAGAAGGAGATCATTGAATTCAAATAGGCAATACTCTCTTCACATCCCTCTGACATTCACTGCACGCTGAGAGGAAAACCGGGCTCCAACCTGCTGCGGAGCGCATATCAACGTAGAATCTAGCACAAACTTACTTCACCACCTCCATAGGAGGCAAAGTTTGTAAAACTGATTTGTGGGTGTGGTGAGGGGTGTATTTATAGGCATTTTGAGGTTTGGGAAACTTTGCCCCTCCTGGTAGGAATGTATATCCCATACGTCACTAGCTCATGGACTCTTGCTAATTACATGAAAGAAATGTATACAAAGGAGCATAAGCTTTCAAATGTTAGATCGTGGAGGTTACTAGGGCATAAAAGGGACATTATACTCAATGTTTCTTTGCATTCTGTAGATGATCCATTTATATAGCCAATACAGATATTTTTTTTTTTAAAAAAAACATGTATAGTTTAGCTTATTTTTAAATAACATTATGCTGATTTTCAGACTCCTAACCAAGCCCCAATGTTTTAGGAGAATACTGATGTATACCTTCTCCAGCTTGCTTCTGTTTGTGCAAAGAGACTTTTCATATGCAGAGGGAAGGGGGAGTGTCTGCTTTCATTGAGTGTTCCAGTCAGCCTAATAAAAAGTGCTAAACTGGGAACCTCTAAGTAAGTTTTTAAAAGGTTTTATAATGGATTTTTAGATCAGTATTTCTGCATATTATTCTTTATAGTAGTGTCCATTACATGCAGTTATATAAAAATTGGTGTATACTGCCCCTTTAAGGGAGCTGAGATAGAATGGTTTAAAGGGTCAGTGCGCATAATTTCTGCATTTCATATTACACCCGAAGCACAAAAAAAAAGGATCACATTAACAAGAATGTTACATATACCTGTAATAATTATTTTTAATCTTTACCTTTGTTTTTCAGCTTGTGTGCTAGGCTATAATGGGCTGCCCTTAGAGAAGGTCAGAGCCAAGATATAAATTCAGCCTTCCACACGTCTCCTCGCCCATCAATTGGTATATTCAGATCACCATAAAACCCAAGCACCATTGTGTACGAGACCAGGAGTTCGCACATGCATAGTAGTTTTTTTTTTCCCCCTAAGTGTGTCATGGCAAAAAAAACAACAACTTATGTCCAAACAAAAACATGAATCGCTGAAAGTAACGGGACGTTAGTCCCTGGTGTCTAGCACCTTGTGTAATCCTACTCCTTACTCACAAATAAATATACACAAATACAGTGTGCACTGTATGTATGACGAGCGGCACACTGGTCAGTGCTGACGTCAGAGGGAATACCGTGATTGTGCAGTGCAGATCAGCAGGAAGGGACGAAACATTTTGCAGTTACTAACGTAAACATAGGACTTAATAAGGCTTGTGAAATAGCAGCAAAAACGACATCATTGAATTTAAAATTTTAATACATGCTTAAATAAATAAGAAGAAAAAATATCAGTGCATAGTGTCCCTTTAAATACCAACCCCTCCATCCAGCTGCTTTTCATGTTTCCTGGGCTTGGTGACATTGCCAGCATCCCTGGATGACGGAGCCCTAGACCACCAGGGATGTGGGTTAAGTGCAGGGGGCTGTGATGAGCTCTGATAAAATGCCACACCCACCCCTAGATGACGACACAGGGTTATTATACGCAGTAAATACATTGTGCAGATGATGACCACATGCCGACCACACTTTAAGGGTTAATTAAAGTATCTTTGTTCTCCTTTAATTTTATTATGGTATTCTTAGAAAGATCAAGGAAAATTACCCAATCGGAAGCCGTATTAGTTAAGCCATTGAATTGAAAGGTGTTGCTAATCATTTAATATGTGCATAATAAACACTGTTGTAGTAGCCAGTGAGTGCACGACAACCCATTCTTGTCATGAAGGGAAATGTCATCAAGTCGTTATGCACATGGAAAAGTTTAAATTTCCTATTGATATCTGTCCTTAATTGTCCTCAGCAGAAGAGACACGTAAATAGAAAACAAATTCAAACATGGAAGTACTTAGTAATTTATAGAAACTAAATATCAGTACTTAAATATCTAATATAACTGTATAAATTACCTCAACGTATTATCGTAAGGACATTATGAAGACACCTATATGCCTAACCCTCTGTATTGATTAAAGAGAAATTAAATTTGTTTACAAATGAAATACACAAAAAAAAGGGGAGCATTTTATTTTTAAACCAGAATATGCCTTTAAAGGGACATTGAATGCTTTTTTTAACTATGTGTAGCAAAAAAAATTTTTTTGCAATATAAATGCATTATTTATTTTGTCCCCTTTTCTGTAATGTAACTAGATTTTCTCTAGTCTATAAAGTAATGGGTGACACCATGTTGAAACTTTTGGTTTGCCTTTATCTAATCTATTCTGCTGAAGACAATTAGGGACAAATGTAAAACAGGCAATAAGAGAGAATATAAAAACAATAGCTGTTTGAAAACTTTGCCTACACTTATTGCCGGTGTTCTAAAATAAGTTGTCTAACGCGTAGGAATGTGACTACTACGTCACTTCCGGTGACGTAAATCAGCTGCTTGAGGTTTATGGCGCTCACTGCGCATGCGCTAGAGGCCCAACTTCCTTAAAACAGCTGATGACAGACAGATGACATCAGCATTCAGCTATGAAGTGTCACTATCAGATGCTCGGTGTTCTAAAGGAATGCATTGATGATGATCTCAAGAAGGCCTACAGGAAGCTGGCCCTGAGGTGGCACCCGGGTAAGAGGAAGCTGGGTAGACACTATTGTCGCATTAACCCCTTGGCTGTCCGCTCACCCTGAATTAAGTAACAATAAATTAGCAAATCGCAACCTCACAACTATCACTGACGTGGAGGCAATAAACAACAGCCTCATGCTTACCCAAGCCTTACATCTACCTCAGTCATAAGAACAGAATAGATTGCAACCTCACATCTTGTCCACTTTTAGAGAGGCAGTAGAAAACAGTGTCTACCCAGCTTCCTCTTACCCGGGTGTCACCTCAAGGCCAGCTTCCTGTAGGCCTTCTTGAGATCATCATTAATGCATTCCCTGAGAACACCGAGCATCTCATAGTGACACTTCATAGCTGAAACTCGAACCATGTTTCCCACGCCGTCTTTTTAAAATAAGTTGTCTACCAATGAGCTAATGCAATATCTGTTCTCTGTATCTGTGTCTGTGTCTTAAACAGCTATTGTAGGAGGTTGGGCCTCTAGCGCATGCACAGTGAGCGCCACCAACCTCCAGCAGCTGATTTTATATCACCAGAAGTGACGTAGGTTGCGCATTCCTATGGTAGACAACTTATTTTAGGACACCTGGTTTAGATCTGTCAAAAATGTGTTCCAAGGAAGATGAGACAGATTAAAAAAAATAAAAAAAGGAAACCTGTTTCAACATGGTGGATCCCATGACTTTACAGAAACAAAAATACTTCATAGAAAGTAAACCTTCAAAATGATATCTTCAATATTTAAACAACTAAGATTTAAAGGGACAATCTACTCCACAATTTTTATTCTTTAAAAAGATAGGTAATCCCTTTATTACCCTTTCCCAACTTTGCATAACCAACAGTTATATTAAAGGGACATAAAACAAGTTGGAATAGAGACAAAATCTAATATGTACTTTAATTACTTTACCTGCATATTTATACTGCAGTACCTCGCCATTAACCCTTTCATTTAAGTTTCAGAATTGTAAAGGTCTAACTCCCCCCACACATTTCCTTCTATGGCTGTATCTATATGGTTGCTTTGGTAGAATGCAAACGTGCATAGTGATTATATGCTGGAGCATGCCTAGAAGCTGTGAACTCAGTTGAAATGCAATGTCTGTGTCTAAACACTGATAAGGGGGGTGGAGCAGTGCTCCAGACAGCATGGCTAAGTAAGTATTTTTACTTATTTATGAAAATTATTTTAAAATACTTGCCAGAAATCTTTAAAAAAAAAATGTATGCAAACTATTGTTACTTAATTAGCCCTTTTAGGATATGCACAGATCTCAACCTGTTTTATGTCACTTTAATACACTTTTTACCTCTGTGATTACCTTGCATCTATGCATCTTCTGACAGCCCCCTGATCACATGACTTTATTATCTATTGACTTGCATTTAGTGCTGTGTTGTGCTAAATCTTAAATAACTCCCCGGGCATGAAAACATTGTTATCTATATGGCCCGCATGAACTAGCAGTCTCCTGTTGTGAAAAGCAACTAGCAATGTTGGTTGTTCAAAGCTAGGGAATGGGTAGTAAAGGCATTATCTATATGTTTAAACAATAACAACTTTAGTGTAGACTGTCCCATTAATATACTTGTTACCTATGTGCCTACCTTGTATCTAAACCTCTGCAGAATGCCCCCTTATGTCAGTTCTTTTGACAGACTTGCATTTTAGCCAATCAGTGCTGACTCCTAGGTTACTCCACATGCTAGAGCACAATGTTATCTATAAGGCACACCTGAACTAACACCCTCTAGTTGTGGAAAGCTCTGAAATGC
Source organism: Bombina bombina (assembly GCF_027579735.1). Lineage (NCBI taxonomy): Eukaryota > Metazoa > Chordata > Amphibia > Anura > Bombinatoridae > Bombina > Bombina bombina. The sequence goes on along the minus strand of NC_069504.1, from coordinate 1,058,602,820 downwards.
ATTCAGATAATAGGCGGCCTTCAAGGACTTAGAAATTAGCATAAAAGGACAAAGCAAATGTGATGATAAAAGTAAATTGGAAAGTTGTTTAAAATGACATGCCCTATCTGAATAATAAAAGCTTCAATTTGACTAGACTATCCCTTAAAAAAAAAAATACATTTAGCTACTGTTCTCAGCATAATCTTTCCTTTGAATACATCAGCATATCTAGAATTTACTGTTTCACACCCTCACTGTATAAAGACTCATGAACAGCTCTTCTTCCAGTGGGAGTGTGAATGTGAGAACTAATATTTCTTAGACACACAGCACTACAAGTGCAGAGAGCAATCCCTCAGAGGACGTGACCTTCAATAAAGTCTGCAACTCAGTCTCAGTTTTAATTAGGGCCTGAAACATTTATAGCCCATTCGCATGACATGTGAAAGGAGACTTACGTAAAGATATACAGTAGTCCCAAGGACATTAATGATTCTCTACACCTTGTCTGCAGGTGGTGAGCCTGTTATCTTACAAGAGTGGAAGTAGATGGACAAAAAGGTAGAAACTCAGCGCCCCAAATACTATTTCTGGTTATAAGATATTTTTATAAAATAAAATGGATCCTCAAATATGGCTCTTGCAATGAGAGCACACGTATACATATTTTCTAGGGCTATTACTTTTAGGTACATCAGAGATGTACTCTGCAAGCACAGTTTGTATTTTTGCATTTGTTTATAAGTGCAACATTAAAAACTAGTCATTATCAGGCTTTCATGATTAAAATAAAGCATGAGATTTTAAAATACTTCCATTGCTAAATTGTGCAGTCTTTTTATATACACAGTTTGCAGCACTAGCCCTTACTGAGCATGTGCAGGAGTTCCTCATGTATACCATACGAGTCTGCGAGTTGCTGATCACGGTCACATGATACAGGGAAATGAAAGGAAATTATGAAACTTAAAGTGATGGTAAATCCAAGTGTTAAACGTTTGGATTTACCATCACTTTAAGAAGATAAGAAATATACTGTACTGCTCATTTGAAATTCAGTGCGTTTGCATTATCTATTATACAATTGCTGATTATGTCATTCTACTGTATTTAATGGGGTAGCTGTCGGTTTAAGGTGATGTGCACCCAGATTATTCTGAAAGTGATGCCCAGTTCATGGGGCGTGTTCCCAGTCCAGTCTGTAAATACAGCCAATTACCAGTTTGATTTATTTTTAATGGAGGCTACATTAAAGGGACATGAATTTTGTTTTTAACAAGTGTGTAATTTACTTTTGTTAACAAATTTGGTTCATTCCCTTGTTATACTTCGTTTAAGAAGCAGCAATGTGCTACTGGAAGTTAGCTGAATACATTGGGTGAGCAATGACAAGAGGCATAAATGTGCAGCAACCAATCAGCAGTTAGCTCCCGGTAGTGCACTGCTGCTAGTGCAAAGCAAATTAGATAATAGAAGGGAATTGGAAAGTTGTTTAACATTGTATGTTATGTCTGAATCATGAAAGAAAAGCCAGAGCACACTTAAAAGGTACAAACTGCAGTCAGTGTTGCAGGCTAATGTTCGGACTGATTTAGCAGGGCACCTAGCCTTATATATTTGCCAAAAGCATAACTAAATTGTCCATTTTATGTTTTACGCATTTGCTAACTTATCTCGCTGGGTATAGCCCAAGCTGGAAACACTCCCACTGAAATGGTAACTACCAGGAAAATGGAACCAAATGCAATACAGACACTTTAGAAATAGTTTAACCCCTTAACGTCCAACGACATACAGGGTACGTCCTACAAAAACTGGTCATTAACGACCAAGGACGTACCCTGTACGTCGTCGGTGCTTTCAAGTGGTGGAAGCGATCCTGATCGCTTCAAGACGCTTTCATATTATTGCAGTGATGCCTCGATATTGAGGAATCCTGCAATAACATTTTTAAGCAATTCGATGCAGAGAAAGCCACTCTGTGGCCCTCTCTGCATCGGACATCGATGGCCACGATCGTTGGTGGGTGGAAGCTGTTGCAGGGAGGCGGGTGGGCAGTGATCGATAGGGGAAGTACATAGGAGGGGGGCGGGATGACATGCGGGGGCGTGCACAGGAGCACTACACTATGGCACAATTTGATTTTCATTTGGATAAGGTGGGAAGAGAGGAGGGTGTGGATTTTTATCTAAGGGATCTGGGAGGGTGTAAGGGGTTGGTTATTGAGGTGGGGCAGCTACCCTACAGAAAACTAAAAACATTTTATGGCAAACTGGGTACTGGCAGATAGCTGGGGGAGGGTTAGAGAGCTGTTTGGAGGGGGGGGGGGGGGACCCTACACAGCAGAATATGTTTTTTTAAATACCTTTTATTTTAGTTCTGGCACTTTCTGTCACTACTTAAGATGGCAGGGACAATTGTGGGGTGCGGGAGAAAAGAGCTGTTTGGGAGGGATGTGTCAGGTGGGAGGCTGATCTCTACACTAAAGCTAAAATTAACCCTTTCACTGCTGGGCATAATACACGTGTGGTGCGCAGTGGCATTTAGCAGCCTTCTAAATTACCAAAGAGCAACGCCAAACCCATATAAGGCTGCTATTTCTGAACAAAGGGGATCCCAGAGAAACATTTACAACCATTTGTGCCATAATTGCACAAGCTGTTTGTAAATCATTTCAGTGAGAAACCTAAGGTTTGTGAAAAAGAGTGAACAATTTTTTTTATTTGATCGCATTTGGTGGTGAAATGGTGGCATGAAATATACCAAAATGGGCCTAGATCAATACTTTGGGATGTCTTCTAATATATATATATACACACACACACACATACGTCAAGGGATATTCAGGGATTCCTGACAGATATCAGTGTTACAATGTAACTATCGCTAATTTTGAAAAAGAGTGGTTTGGAAATAGCAAAGTGCTACTCGTATTTATTGCCCTATAGCTTGCAGAAAAAGCAAAGAAGATGTAAACATGGGGTATTTCTAAACTCAGGACAGAATTTAGAAACTATTTAGCATGGTTGTTTTTTGGTGGTTGTAGATGTGTAACAGATTTTGGGGGTTAAAGTTAGAAAAAGTGTGTTTTTTTCCCATTTTTTCATCATATTTTATAAAAAAAAATTATAGTCAATTATATATGATATGATGAAAATAATGGTATCTTTAGAAAGTCCATTTAATGGCGAGAAAAACGGTATATAATATGTGTGGGTACAGTAAATGAGTAAGAGAAAAATTACAGCTAAACACAAAAACCGCAGAAATGTAAAAATAGCCTTGGTCCCAAACGGTCAGAAAATGGAAAAGTACTATGGGGTTAAAGGCCCATTCTAGTAAAGTCATGCTCTTATTCCAGGCTCGACAAACCGAGGGAGCCACTGGCTCCTGGAATTTTACCCCTGGCTCCTAACTATATACAAATTCCAGTTTCTGGCTCCTAAAAGTAAGTCTGGCTCCTAATTATTCTTACAGGCTGCTAAATTTTAATCAGCTTTGTCGACCCCTGTTCTTATTGGTTAGTTGTGTGACTACTGCTGCTGATTGGATTCATTGGTAATGTCCAATGGAAACTAGCAGTTCTCTGTGGCTTGCAACCCATACTTTAAAGGAATACTTTTAAAATTGCATGCTCTGTCTGAATCATGAAAGTTTAATTTTGACTAAACTTTCTAATTTACTCCTCTTATTTTTTTGTTCTCTTGGTATCTTTATTTGAAAAGAATGGAATATAAGCTTAGAAGCCAGAACAATTTAATATTAAAGGGACATGAAACCTAAGTTTTTTCTTTCATTATTTAGGTAGAACCCAAAATTTTAAACAACTTTCCAGTTTACTTCTATTATCAAAGTTAGCAGCCACCAATCAGCAGCTAGAAGCTAGGTTTGTTTCTGCTCCTGAGCTTTCCTAGATGAACCTTTCAGCAAAGGAGAACCAGAGAAGGAAGCAAATTAAATAATAGAAGTAAATTGGAAAGTTGTTTAAAAATGTGTGTTCAGTCTAAATCATGAATGTTTAATTATGACTTTACAAAGGGTACCAAGAGAATAAAGCATATTATATAATAGAAGTACATTTGCCAATGACAACAGACTAAGTATGTGCAAATGTTCGTCTTCAGCATTGGATTTCTAAATGAACGCAGAATATGGCCGCAGGTAGCAGCATTCCGCACCGGATTTGAGTAATAGCGCAACACACAAAGATCTAGATTTGCCCAGTTCTTTGTTGCACTATTACAAATAAATCTGGCGGCAAAAAATGACATTTGTGTAGAAAACAAATGCTGAATATGAACATTTGCAAAAATATGTGTAACCAACAAATCACTAGCTCCCAGTATTGTAGGATGTGTACATATTCTATATTCAACAAAGGATACCAATACAACAAAGTACATTTGAAAATAGAAGGGAATTTAAAAATATCTTAATATTAACACACTGATTTATGCAAGTTTAATTTTGACTTTCCTATTCCTTTAAATGATGGTAAATTCCCAAGTAGTACTCTTTACCGTCCAATGTAAAATTAAAAAATAAATAGCTTTAATTCATGAAAACGTTAGATTTGCAATCTTCAGTATTTGAGTTAAAACAGCTCCTTTTGTATCGCACGCTGCGGCACTTAGACTTTTTTTTCCTTTATGACGTTTTTTTTTACCTTCGCCAATCAGATTTCTGGCATTTTGGCATGTATCACTCAGAGAAAAATTAAATAAAAATCTTCTGAGCATGGGTTAGCAACGTAATGCTGCTTCTTAGCGTACAGGCAACGCACGCGCATGATCAATATTGAAGACATGGATGCCCGATCTCTACATCGCACTGCTAGAGTAATGAAGTAGAAGGGGCGGAGCGTATCTATGCCAGAGTCTAATATAAATTAAGTAGATATCTAAATAACGTGATATATTTTTTTTTAAAAAAACAGTGACTACAGCTTCCCCAATGCTTTATGTCAAACTTATTAATATTTGCAAAAATTTACCATCACTGTAAGGGGTTGACAATTATGAGATTGTTGATTGCACTTTAACAGGGTGTGTGTTTTACTGGTAACCACGGGTTAAAAAGCAAATAAGTATATAGAAATTTCCACTAGTCCTGGACTAGTAAGACATTAGGATTTTCCCCCCTAATATTAAGCGTACTAGTAACGTTTCCTCACCTGTCAAGTACTATAGTGGAATTTGTTTCCAGTGCTGGAAATTATATATACATACAAATCTTGAAAACTGTCAGTTTACCATACAGGTAAGTAAAAAAAAAAAAAAGTTAGTAGTCAAGAGAGAAAGTTACTAGCCCAATTAATTATTAAAACAAACACCTAATTTCTTATCCAGTATTTACCATGAAAACATAGCTGCTATATTTTGGTTTGGCTCATAGATTTGCAGATTTTGAAAAATGCAAACAGCCTTGTACACCACATAGGAAATACATTCCAGACTATATGATGGTGTTTGTCAGATATAAAATGAACATTAAAAAGGAACATGAAACCCAAATTTTGTCTTTCATGATTTGGATAGAGCATGTGATTTTTAACAACTTTCCAATTTACTTCTATTATCTAATTGGTTTTGTTCTCTTGGTATCATTTGTTGTAAAAGATACATAGTTAGGCCACGGAGCTGCTGATTGGTGGCTGCACATATATGACATATTATTGGCTCACCCAAAGTGTTAACTAGCTCCCAGTACTGTATTGCTACTTCAACAAAGGATATCAAGAAAATAAAGCATATTAGATAATACAAGTAAATTGGAAAGCTGTTTAAAATTGCATGCTTTATCTGAATCATGAAAGATTTTTTGGGGTTTCATGTCCCTTTAAAAGATCCTTAGCATCATGGTTCACTGACCATAAAAATCTCAAAACTTTCTTGCATCATCAATAATGGTTTCTAATTCTGCATATCTGCAATGGCTAAAAATACACAGGAGTGACCGCAATGTGCTTGAAAGAGGAAAATCAATACATTCTATTGCCATCTATAAGTGTTATAATATTCCCTAACCAGCAATTCTATCACCAGTGTATTATCTTAGGTTAGAAGACAATGGGAGTAACAATATAACCAGATTTGCACTATAATAAAACTTGTGTAACCTTATATTGCTCCATTAACAAACATACAAGAATCAGCTGAGTAAATTAAAATAACTAGTTCACTCTGTCTTATTAGGAAATCAAACATATGACTGACACCATATTAGTAGGAATGTTATGTCCATATTATGCTGATTCATTCACTATCATTTAAACTGAAGCTCTGAGCGTATGGTAACTCAGTACAAACATAGCACTCAGACAGGTTTGCAAGGATCCAAGCGTAGCATGTTAAAATCATACCAGATGCTAAATGCATCTTGTCTGGGTGAATAAAAAAAAATGTGCTTACTAATTAATACACGTGACCAATTTGAATTCAATGTTTATATATTAATATAAAAGGAAGTAAATATGACTTGGTCAAAGGTGAGTGTGAACAAACAGATCTTGGTAAATATATCTAAACTAAACAGGATTATGTTGAAACACAATGTGCCCTCAGAAAAATAAATAAAATTGCATACACATGTATCATTTTAATGTACCGTGAATCAAGAAACTTGGTAACCATTAAAAATAAAATTGTAATCCATTAGTTTAAACTATGTGATTGTGTATGTCCATGTGATAAACATATTCTTCATGATGAATTCTGAAATTGAACAATTGTGAATGTTTGTCTTGTAAAAAAATATATATAAATTTATAGGATGGTCATATTTTCATTTATTATAGTTGTTAGCTAAACTTATGTGACTCAGACATAAGTCATCACACTGCAAGCTCTTGCTTCCAAAGTATCTGACAATGGGTCAAGCATGTGCGCTACAAGGGTATAAATAAAACGTCTTGGAAAGTGATGACAGATCATGTATTTAATCATTAGAAAGTGGATAGGTTGCTTCTGTAAAGAAATTATGGTTTTATTATATTTTTTTTTAAGGTTATATAAATCTAGTAATTCCATTACAACTGGAACACATTATTGAATGTAAATCCAAGTTGAGATAGATAATTAAAAAAAAAAGAAGCTTTTAAACCTAATATGTTGGGTACTGACAGGAGTATCTAGGAGGTTATATAGTGAAAAAGACATACTGAGAAAAAATAGGCAATTTATACACGAAAAACTTCAGCAGAACACTCGTTATTTAAATTATTTTATTAAATAGAGTTTCAATTAAATAAAAAAAATGGCCTCATATCTGGGTACATATTTTTAAAATGAATATGACTTATTTCAAGGTGAAGTGCAAACAAGGCATAATTACAAAGTTTTTCCACTTTAATGGATATGCACCAATCAGTGGAAGCTGATATTTGTCACAGTGTAAACGAGCTGTCAATAAACACATGGTTAAAGCTTCACACAAGCAGGGTACTGAGGTACAGTGTCTGTCACCTTCCCCATACACTAAGGGGTAATAAGTTGGGACACAGACCGCTACACCAGGAACGCACAACGCGGCTCCCCGCCCACTCACCTGCGGCCACTGCTGGGGCTGAGATCCTCCTTGTCTCCCGGCCCCGCTCTACACAGGAGCCGCAGCCATGATGGAGGGCGGAGCAGACCGCGGCGACATGCACGTAACGTCAGCACGCACATTGTTTAACCACGCCTACAATCGTGAGAATGCGGAACGCTATGTTGAGGCAACCTATCAGAGCACTGAACACGTAAGGAGGGCGTAGCAAAGATTAATGCCATTAGGAATGGGAGGGCGGTTTTCAGAACTGACAACAAATGTGACAGACGTGGGGCGGGGACTCTAGGCAGTGGGTGGGGCTTAGTGACATGGAGTATACGAACGAAGAGGTCTGGCCTATTAAAGAGACAAGGTGTCCTCTGCTGACCGGTGTCACCTTTAGCTGTCACTCAAAGAGTCAGTTGTTTCTCAATTTGTTAAGAGTTTATAAAATACATAATTCAGATTTATTCATGTACGGTAGCGTTATGATATGAAATATTTATTTAAAAGCCATATCTCATTATTTTCCTACAATAATTGGGTGGGGGTTCACATGAGGGCTACCAACAATGCTGCAATGTTTGTGTCTCCAGGAACAAAAAGGGGAGTCATATTTTGGGGTGTAAAGTCCCTGTTTTCCCCATAGACTTTCCACAGCCAGCCAGCTCTGCTCACCTACATGGATACATTGTATCAAACCCTCAGCCTACAGGTTTTTATACATTTGTAACTGTTTACTGTACACAGACACTTACAGCAGCCCTCTCAGTACCAACTGTACAAACTGCTGAGGAAATAATGTTCACACAGCCTTAAAGGGCAGGATAGCACCTGGTCACACAGTCTTAAAGGGACAGACAAAAAAACACACAGCCTTGAAAGGGTCAACTAGCACCACACACACACAGTCTTAAAGGAACAGATCGCAGTAATATTCATGCAGCACAACCTTAAAGGGCAGCTCAACACCTGTGCAAAGAGCCTTAAAGGGACAGATCAACGTAATGTGCACAGAGTGCAACCTTAAAGGGCAGCTCGACACCTGCGTACAGAGCCTTAAAGTGACAGATCACCGTAATGTGCACGCAGCGCAACCTCAAAGGGCAGCTCAACACCTGCGTACAGAGCCTTAAAGGGACAGATCACCGTAATGTGGAAGCAGCTCAACCTTAAAGGGCAGCTCGACACCTGCGCACAGAGCCTTAAAGGGACAGATCACCATACGGTGCACGCAGCGCAACCTTAAAGGGCAGCTCGACACCTGCGCACAGAGCCTTAAAGGGACAGATCACCATACGGTGCACGCAGCGCAACCTTAAAGGGCAGCTCGACACCTGAGCACAGAGCCTTAAAGGGACAGATCACCGTAATGTGGACGTAGCGCAACCTTAAAGGGCAGCTTGACACCTGCGCACACAGCCTTAAAGGGACAGATCACCGTAATGTGCACGCAGCGCAACCTTAAAGGGCAGCTCGACACCTGCGCACAGAGCCTTAAAGGGACAGATCATCGTAATGTTCACGCAGCGCAACCATAATGGGCAGCTCGGCACCTGCGCACACAGTCTTTAAGGGACAGGCACACACAACCTTTAGTGGTTAAACACACACAGTTTTAAAGGGAGCGATAGTATGCATCCACACGCAAAGCACACCGCCTTAAAGGGACAATCTGTCTTAAAGGGACAGGGGCACATGCACACAAACCGCACTCACAGCCTTTAAAAGAACAACTTGCGCCATGCACACAGCGTTAAAGGAACAGCTCACACCATGCAAAGTCTTTAAGGGACAGGCACACCTAGCGCAACCTTAAAGGGCCACTAAACCCAAAATCTTTCTTTCATGATTCAGATAGAGAATAGAAATTTAAACAACATTACAATTTACTTCTATTATTTATTTTGCTTCATTTTTTAGATATCCTTATTTGAAGAAAAAGCAATGCACATGGGTGAGCCAATCACATGAGGCTTCTATGTGTAGCAACCAATCAGCAGCTACTGAGCATATCTAGATATGCTTTTCAGCAAAGAATATCAAGAGAATAAAACAAATAAGATAATAGAAGTAAATTAGAAAGATGTTTAAAATTGCATTCTCTTTCTAAATCATGAAAGAAAAAATGTGGGTTTCATGTCCCTTTAAAGGGCAGCTCGGCACCTGCTCACAGTCTTTAAAGAGGCAGGCACACACAACCTTTAAGTGAGTTTACACGCACAGTTTTAAAGGGAGCGATAGTATGCATCCCCAAGTGATGCACGCAGCCTTAAAGGGACGCTCTCTCTTAACGGGACAGTGGCACGTGCACGCACACAAACACACAGAGCACTCTCAGCCTTTAAAAGGACAACTTGCACCACATGCATACAGCCTAAAGGAGACAGATCACCGTAATGTTCACGCAGCGCAACCTTAAAGGGCAGCTCGGCCCCTGCGTACACAGTCTTTAAGGTACAGGAACACACAACCTTTTGTGGTTAAACGCACACAGTTTTAAAGGGAGCGATAGTATGCATCCAAACGCAAAGCACACCGCCTTAAAGGGACGTTCTGTCTTAAAGGGGCAGGGGCACAGTCTTTAAAAGGACAACTTGCACCATAACCACACAGTGTTAAAGGAACAGCTCACACCATGCACACCTAGCGCAGCCTTAAAGGGCAGCTCACCGCCTGCTCACACAGTCTTAAAGGGGCAGGCACACACAACCTTTAGTGGGTAAAGTCACACCACACGCACACAGTCTAAAAGGGAGCGATAACAGTATACATCCGCACGCAATGCACACAGCCTTAAAGGAACATCTCACACCATGCACAGTCTTTAAGGGGCAGGCACACAGGCTTTTAAGCACACCCAAATGCACAGAGCCTAAAAGGGGCACCCAGTATTAAAGTGACAGACACAAACGCAGACTTTAAAGGGGGAGCTCACACCAAACACACACAGTTTTAATGACACAGGTGCACAAACACAGCACACACAGCCTTTACAGCACATTACGCTTGCACAGTCTTAAAGGCACACCCACATGTAGTCTTACAGGAACAGATCACATCATGCACAAACACATACTTGACACTTAGCACACACAGCCGTGACGTTAAGGGACATCTCACACTATACTGCACACTGTCTTAATGGTACTTTTCAAGTTGGAGGGCAGGGTATTTGAATTTCAGCGCTACATTAAAAAGTAAGTTATAGAGTTAAACTCCTTCTAAAATATCTATAACCTTTCAGATTTGTTTAGACAAAGGAAAAAGGTTACTTTCCCTTTAAGGACTGTGTGCATTGTGTGAGGGTGTCCGTGCCTTTAAGACTGTGCAAGCTTAATGTGATCTGTGCTGTTAAGGCTGTGTGTGCTATGTTTGTGCACCTGTACCATTAAAACTGTGTGTGTGTGTGTGGTGTGAGCTCCTCCTTTAAAGTCTGCGTTTGTGTCTGTCACTTTAATACTGGGTGCCCCTTTAAGGCTGTGTGCATTTGGGTGTGCTTAAAAGCCTGTGTGCCTGCCCCTTAAAGACTGTGCATGGTGTGAGATGTTCCTTTAAGGCTGTGTGCATTGCGTGTGGATAAATACTGTGTGGTTATGGTGCAAGTTGTCCTTTTTAAAGGCTGTGCACGTGCCCCTGTCCCTTTAAGGCAGAGTGTCCCTTTAAGGCGCTGTGCTTTGCATGTGGATGCATACTATCGCTCTCTTTAAAACTGTGTGTGTTTAACCACTAAATGTTGTGTGTGCCTGTACCTTAAAGACTGTGTGCGCAGGTGCCGAGCTGCCCTTTAAGGTTGCGCTGCGTGAATATTACGGTGATCTGTCCCTTTTAGGCTGTATGCGTGTGGTGCAAGTTATCATTTTAAAGGCTGAGAGTGCTCTGTGTGTTTGTGTGCGTGCAAGTGCCACTGTCCCGCTAAGACAGAGCATCCCTTTAAGGCTGCGTGCATCACATGGGGATGCATACTATCGCTCCCTTTAAAACTGTGCGTGTAAACTCACAAAAAGGTTGTGTGTGTACGTGTCTGCCCCTTTAAGACTGTGAGCTGATGCCGAGCTGCCCTTTAAGGTTGCGCTGCGTGCACATTACGGTGATCTGTCCCTTTAAGGCTGTGTGCGCAGGTGTTGAGCTGCCCTTTAAGGTTGCGCTGCGTGCATATTACGGTGATCTGTCCCTTTAAGGCTCTGTGCGCAGGTGTCGAGCTGCCCTTTTAGGTTGCGCTGCGTGCACATTACAGTGATCTGTCCCTTTAAGGCTCTGTGCGCAGGTGTCCAGCTGCCCTTTAAGATTGCGCTGCGTCCACATTACGGTGATCTGTCCCTTTAAGGCTCTGTGCGCAGGTGTCGAGCTGCCCTTTTAGGTTGCGCTGCGTGCACATTACGGTGATCTGTCCCTTTAAGGCTCTGTGCGCAGGTGTCGAGCTGCCCTTTAAGGTTGCTCTGCGTCCACATTACGGTGATCTGTCCCTTTAAGGCTCTGTGCGCAGGTGTCAAGCTGCCCTTTAAGGTTGTGCTGCGTGCACCTTATGGTGATCTGTCCCTGTAAGGCTCTGTGCACAGGTGTCGAGCTGCCCTTTAAGGTTACACTGTGTGTACATTACGTTGATCTGTCCCTTTAAGGCTTTTTGCGCAGGTGTCGAGCTGCCCTTTAAGGTTGCGCTGCATGAACATTACTACGATCTGTCCCTTTAAGACTGTGTGCGTGTGGTGCTAGTTGACCCTTTCAAGGCTGTGTGTTTTTTGTATGTCCCTTTAAGACTGTGTGACCAGGTGCTATCCTGCCCTTTAAGGCTGTGTGAACATTATTTCCTCAGCAGTTTGTACAGTTGTTACCTAGAGCAGCGGTCGCCAACCAGTGGTCCATGGACCACTGGTGGTCCACGAGAAGATGTTGGTGGTCCTTGACACCATCAAGCAGGAATTAATCTCCTCTCATGGTGTCAACCCTGTCGTGCCGCAAATCCCTACAGTGCTTGGCTGGGAGTTGCGTAGTACTGTGCAACTTGCATAGCTAGAT